>NW_028270139.1:165584227-165831727 GCF_037043375.1 Chiloscyllium plagiosum | reverse complement strand
CCACCACCGACGCTCAGTAACAGCAGGGGGGACCATCTACAAGATGCACCGCAGGAATTCACCAAAGATCCTCAGACAGCACCTTGCAAACTCTCACTCTATCTTTCATCACCTTCCAATCTCTTGCTGATCGCTTGTCTGTGATTCTGTCTCCCTCAGGCTCTCCCATTCTCTTCTCCCCCCTGTTTGGGGTGTATGGGATCTCCCTGTGCGATTAGCCAGCTGGAGGTAGAGTTGCTTCTGCAGGCTGCTGCTGGCTTCCCTTGGCCAGCTGCCAGTCTCGGCTCATTCCAGTCACCAGTGTGATTTCCTGAGTGTTTACTCTCGCTGTACCTGATTGCTGAGCTTGGATTCCTTTAGTGCTTGGTAAACACACAACACTACAATGCAACTCTCAGTGTTACACTGAAAGACCACTCACCGAGAACACAGCTCCCTCCATAACGTGCACTGCCTCAGCCAATAATGTTCCAGTCAGCTCAGCTCACGACATTGATCAGAGTCTCCACAGGCAGACTGTGACAGCAGAATGCATCTGTCCCTTTTGATCCCTCCCTACTGCTCCCTGTCTCTCTATCCCTTTCTCTCTATCTCTCTCCCTCTCTCCCTGTCCCTCTATCCCTCTCTCCCTGTTCCTCTATCCCTCTCCCTGTCCCTCTATCCCTCTCTCCCTGTCTCTCTATCCCTCTCTCCCTGTTTCTCTATCCCTCTCCCTGTCTCTCTATCCCTCTCCCTGTCCCTCTATCCCTCTCTCCCTGTCTCTCTATCCCTCTCTCCCTGTCTCTCTATCCCTCTCCCTGTCTCTCTATCCCTCTCCCTGTCCCTCTATCCCTCTCTCTCTGTCTCTCTATCCCTCTCTCCCTGTCTCTCTATCCCTCTCTCCCTGTCCCTCTATCCCTCTCTCTCTGTCCCTCTATTCCTCTCTCCCTGTCCCTCTATCCCTCTCTCCCTGTCTCTCTATCCCTCTCCCTGTCTCTCTATCCCTCTCTCCCTGTCTCTCTATCCCTCTCTCCCTGTTTCTCTATCCCTCTCCCTGTCTCTCTATCCCTCTCTCCCTGTCTCTCTATCCCTCTCCCTGTCCCTCTATCCCTCTCTCCCTGTCTCTCTATCCCTCTCTCCCTGTCTCTCTATCCCTCTCCCTGTCTCTCTATCCCTCTCCCTGTCCCTCTATCCCTCTCTCTCTGTCTCTCTATCCCTCTCTCCCTGTCTCTCTATCCCTCTCTCCCTGTCCCTCTATCCCTCTCTCTCTGTCCCTCTATTCCTCTCTCCCTGTCCCTCTATCCCTCTCTCCCTGTCTCTCTATCCCTCTCTCCCTGTCTCTCTATCCCTCTCCCTGTCCCTCTATCCCTCTCTCCCTGTCTCTCTATCCCTCTCTCCCTATCCCTCTATCCCTCTCTCCCTGTCTCTCTATCCCTCTCTCCCTGTCTCTCTATCCCTCTCCCTGTCCCTCTATCCCTCTCCCTGTCCCTCTATCCCTCTCTCCCTGTCCCTCTATCTCTCTCTCCCTGTCTCTCTCTCCCTCTCTCCCTGTCTCTCTATCCCTCTCCCTGTCTCTCTATCCCTCTCTCCCTGTCTCTCTATCCCTCTCCCTGTCCCTCTATCCCTCTCTCCCTGTCTCTCTATCCCTCTCTCTCTGTCCCTCTATCTCTCTCTCTCTGTCCCTCTATCCCTCTCTCCCTGTCCCTCTATCCCTCTCTCCCTGTCTCTCTATCCCTCTCTCCCTGTCTCTCTATCCCTCTCCCTGTCCCTCTATCCCTCTCTCCCTGTCTCTCTATCCCTCTCTCTCTGATCCTCTATCCCACTCTCCCTGTCTCTCTATCCCTCTCCCTCTGTCTCTCTATCCCTCCCTCCCTGTCTCTCTATCCCTCTCTCCCTGTCTCTCTATCCCTCCCTCCCTGTCTCTCTATCCCTCTCTCCCTGTCTCTCTATCCCTCTCTCCCTGTCGGTCTAATCCTCTCTCCCTGTCATTCAATCTCTCTCTCTCTCTCCCCTGTCACTCTATACCTCTCTCGTTCCCAGTCTCTCTATCCCTCTCTCCTACACCCTGTATCCCTATCTCTCTCCCATTTGATGTCTGAATCCTGAATCTGTACTGTTCTCTGTCTCAGTCTCTCACTCCCTCCCCCTCTTCCAAACTGTCACCTATCCTAACTGTATCCTCTTGCCCTCACACTCTGATGTGCTGTCTGCACCTGTGACTCTGTCTTTGCCTTTATCAGTCTGACTGGTCTGATCTTTCACTCACTTGGTGTTCCTTCTACCCCTCTCCTGCCCACCGTTCTCCAGCGAACTCTACCTTTAGCATCTGCGTGTGGAGTTTAGGCACGCAGCACGTACAGTGTGCACGGCCATCCTCCCAACACCGGACAGCTACAGCGAGTGAGGGAAATGACGTCACAGACAGAGTTGGAGTTGACTTGCCCCAGGCTGTGGGTGCTCTGAGTTACACTGTTCATGCCAAACACTACAGGGTGTGGCATCAGAACCTGCAGTCAGCACCAGGCAGCTCAGAGACTGCGCAAACATTTCCCCGGCATTCACTGCCCAAGCTTCCAGAAACTTCCGCAACGCTTTCCTCTTCACTTGGCACAGGCCTGTCTTAACAGAGGGTACAACGCCCCCAGAATCAGAGAGATTTCCCCATGGACAGCACGGGGTTAGATACAGAGTAAAGCTCTCTCTACACTGTCCCCATCAAACACTCCCAGGACAGGGACAGCACGGGGTTAGGTACAGAGTAAAGCTCCCTCTACACTGTCCCCATCAAACACTCCCAGGACAGGGACAGCACGAGGTTAATACAGAGTAAAGCTCCCTCTACACTGTCCCCATCAAACACTCCCAGGACAGGGACAGCACGGGGTTAGATACAGAGTAAAGCTCCCTCTACACTGTCCCCATCAAACACTCCCAGGACAGGGACAGCACAGGGTTAGATACAGAGTAAAGCTCCCTCTACACTGTCCCCATCAAACACTCCCAGGACAGGGACAGCACGAGGTTAATACAGAGTAAAGCTCCCTCTACACTGTCCCCATCAAACACTCCCAGGACAGGGACAGCACAGGGGTTAGATACAGAGTAAAGCTCCCTCTATACTGTCCCCATCAAACACTCCCAGGGCAGGGACAGCACGGGGTTAGATACAGAGTAAAGCTCCCTCTACACTGTCCCCATCAAACACTCCCAGGACAGGGACAGCACGAGGTTAATACAGAGTAAAGCTCCCTCTACACTGTCCCCATCAAACACTCCCAGGACAGGGACAGCACAGGGGTTAGATACAGAGTAAAGCTCCCTCTATACTGTCCCCATCAAACACTCCCAGGACAGGGACAGCATAGGGTGAGATATAGAGTAAAGCTCTCTCTACACTGTCCCCATCAAACACTCCCAGGACAGGAACAGCACGGGGTTAGATACAGAGTAAAGCTCCCTCTACACTGTCCCCATCAAACACTCCCAGGACAGGGACAGCACGGGGTTAGATACAGAGTAAAGCTCTCTCTACACTGTCCCCATCAAACACTCCCAGGACAGGGACAGCACGGGGTTAGATACAGAGTAAAGCTCTCTCTACACTGTCCCCATCAAACACTCCCAGGACAGGGACAGCACAGGGTGAGATACAGAGTAAAGCTCCCTCTACACTGTCCCCATCAAACACTCCCAGGACAGGGACAGCACGAGGTTAAATACAGAGTAAAGCTCTCTCTACACTGTCCCCATCAAACACTCCCAGGACAGGGACAGCACGGGGTTAGATACAGAGTAAAGCTCTCTCTACACTGTCCCCATCAAACACTCCCAGGACAGGGACAGCACGGGGTTAGATACAGAGTAAAGCTCCCTCTACACTGTCCCCATCAAACACCCCCAGGACAGGGACAGCACGGGGTTAGATACAGAGTAAAGCTCTCTCTACACTGTCCCCATCAAACACTCCCAGGACAGGGACAGCACGGGGTTAGATACAGAGTAAAGCTCCCTCTACACTGTCCCCATCAAACACTCCCAGGACAGGGACAGCACGGGGTTAGATACAGAGTAAAGCTCTCTCTACACTGTCCCCATCAAACATACCCAGGACAGGGACAGCACGGGGGTTAGATACAGGGTAAAGCTCTCTCTACACTGTCCCCATCAAACACTCCCAGAACAGGGACAGCACAGGGTTAGATACAGGGTAAAGCTCTCTCTACACTGTCCCCATCAAACACTCCCAGGACAGGGACAGCACGAGGTTAGATACAGAGTAAAGCTCCCACTACACTGTCCCCATCAAACACTCCCAGGACAGGGACAGCACGGGGTTAGATACAGAGTAAAGCTCTCTCTACACTGTCCCCATCAAACACTCCCAGGACAGGGACAGCACGGGGTTAGATACAGAGTAAAGCTCACCCACCGCTCACCCACCTGCTCACCCACCTGCTCACCCACCCACCCACCGCTCACACACCGCTCACCCACCGCTCACCCACCCACCCGCTCAACCACCTGCGTACCCGCTCACCCACCCGCTCACCCACCCACCTCTCACTCACCCACCCACCCGCCGCTCACCCACCGCTCACCCACCCACCCGCTCACCCACCTGCTCACCCACCCGCCCGCTCACTCACCCACCCACCCGCTCACCCACCCACCGCTCACCCATCGCTCACCCACCGCTCACCCACTGCTCACCCAGCGTTCACCCACCGCTCACCCACTCACCCGCCGCTTACCCACCCACCCAGCCACCGCTCACCCACCTGCTCACCCACCGCTCACCCATCCGCTCACCCACCCGCTCACCCACCTGCTCACCCACTCACCACCGCTCACCCACCGCTCACACACCCGCTCACCCACCCACCCACCCGCTCACCCACCGCTCACCCACCCGCTCACCCACTCACCCACCGCTTACCCACCGCTCACCCACCGCTCACCCACCGCTCACCCACCCACTGCTCACCCACCCACCGCTCACCCACCCGCTCACCCACCGCTCACCCACCTCTCACCCACCCGCTCACACATCCACCGCTCACCCACCGCTCACCCACCCGCTCACCCACCCACCGCTCACCCACCCACTGCTCACCCACCGCCCACCCACCGCTCACCCACCCGCTCACCGCTCACCTACCCACCGCTCACCCACCTGCTCACCCACCCGCTCACGCACCCACCCACCGCTCACCCACCTGCTCACCCACCGCTCACCCACCCACCCACCCGCCGCTCACCCACCGCTCACCCACCCACCCGCTCACCCACCTGCTCACCCACCCGCCCGCTCACTCACCCACCCACCCGCTCACCAACCCACCCACCGCTCACCCACCCACCCGCTCACCCACCTGTTCACCCACCCACCCGCTCACCCACTCACCCACCGCTCACCCACCCGCTCACTGCTCACCCACCCACCCACCCACCCGCTCACCCACCGCTCACCCACCCGCTCACCCACCCACCCACCCACCCGCTCACCCACCGCTCACCCACCGCTCACCTACCGCTCACCCACCGCTCACCCACCCATTGCTCACCCTCCCAACGCTCACCCACCCGCTCACCCACCGCTCACCCACCGCTCACACACCCGGTCACCCTCCGCTCACCCACCCACCTCTCACCCACCCGCTCACCCACCCACCGCTCACCCACCCGCTCACCCATCCACCGCTCACCCACCGCTCACCCACCGCTCACCCACACGCTCACCCACCCACTGCTCACCCACCGCTCACCCACCGCTCACCCACCCGCTCACCCACCGCTCACCCACCCACCTCTCACCCACCCGCTCACCCACCCACCGCTCACCCCCCCGCTCACCCATCCACCGCTCACCCACCGCTCACCCACACGCTCACCCACCCACCGCTCACCCACCCGCTCACCCACCGCTCACCCACCCACCTCTCACACACCCGCTCACCCACCCACCGCTCACCCCCCCGCTCACCCATCCACCGCTCACCCACCTCTCACCCACCCGCTCACCCACCCACCGCTCACCCCCCCGCTCACCCACCCACCGCTCACCCCCCCGCTCACCCATCCACCTGCTCACCTACCGCTCACCCACCCACTGCTCACCCACCGCTCACCCACCGCTCACCCACCCGCGCACCCACCGCTCACCCACCCACCGCTCACCCACCGCTCACCCACCCACCCACCCGCCGCTCACCACCCCGCTCACCCACCCACCGCTCACCCACCGCTCACACACCCACCCACCGCTCACCCACCCGCTCACCGCTCACCCACCCGCTCACCCACTGCTCACCCACCCACCCACCCACCGCTCACCCACCGCTCAACCACCTGCTCACCCACCCTCCCACCGCTCACCCACCTGCTCACCCACCGCTTACCCACCGCTCACGCACCCGCTCACCCACCCAACCACCTGCTCACCCACCCACACGCTCACCCACCCACCCACCGCTCACCCACCGCTCACCCACTTGCGTACCCGCTCACCCACCCGCTCACCGCTCACCCACCCGCTCACCTACCCACCCACCGCTCACCCACCTGCTCTCCCACCCACCGCTCACCCACCGCTCACCACCCGCTCACCCACCCGCTCACCCACCCGCTCACCCACCGCTCACCCACCCGCTCACCCACCCGCTCACCCACCGCTCACCCAACGCTCACCCACCCGCTCACCCACCGCTCACCCACCCACTGCTCACCCACCGCTCACCCACTCACCCACCGCTCACCCACCCACCCAACCACCGCTCACCCGCTCACCCACCGCTCACCCACCACACACCCACCTGCTCACACACCCACTGCTCACCCACCTGCTCACCCACCCACCCACCGCTCACCCACCTGCTCACCCACCCACCCACCGCTCACCCACCGCTCACCCACCTGCTCACCCACCCACCCACCGCTCACCCACCCGCTCACCCACCGCTCACCCACCGCTCACCCACCTGCTCACCCACCCACCCGCTCACCCACCCGCTCACCCACCGCTCACCCACCTGCTCTCCCACCCACCGCTCACCCACCGCTCACCCACCGCTCACCCACCTGCTCTCCCACCCACCGCTCACCCACCGCTCACCACCCGCTCACCCACCCGCTCACCCACCCGCTCACCCACCGCTCACCCACCTGCTCACCCACCCACCCGCTCACCCACCCGCTCACCCACCGCTCACCCACCTGCTCTCCCACCCACCGCTCACCCACCGCTCACCCACCGCTCACCCACCTGCTCTCCCACCCACCGCTCACCCACCGCTCACCACCCGCTCACCCACCCGCTCACCCACCCGCTCACCCACCGCTCACCCACCCGCTCACCCACCCGCTCACCCACCGCTCACCCAACGCTCACCCACCCGCTCACCCACCGCTCACCCACCCACTGCTCACCCACCGCTCACCCACTCACCCACCGCTCACCCACCCACCCAACCACCGCTCACCCGCTCACCCACCGCTCACCCACCACACACCCACCTGCTCACACACCCACTGCTCACCCACCTGCTCACCCACCCACCCACCGCTCACCCACCTGCTCACCCACCCACCCACCGCTCACCCACCGCTCACCCACCTGCTCACCCACCCACCCACCGCTCACCCACCCGCTCACCCACCGCTCACCCACCGCTCACCCACCTGCTCACCCACCCACCCGCTCACCCACCCGCTCACCCACCGCTCACCCACCTGCTCTCCCACCCACCGCTCACCCACCGCTCACCCACCGCTCACCCACCCGCTCACCCACCCGCTCACCCACCGCTCACCCACCCGCTCACCCACCCGCTCACCCACCGCTCACCCACCCACCGCTCACCCACCTACCGCTCACTCACCCTCCTGCTCACCCACCGCTCACCCACCGCTCACCCACCCACCCACCCGTCGCTCACCCACCGCTCACCCACCCACCAGCTCACCCAACTGCTCACCCACCCGCCAGCTCACTCACCAACCCACCCACCTGCTCACCCACCCACCAGCTCACCCACCCACCCACCCGCTCACCCACCCGCTCACCCACCCGCTCACCCACCTGCGTACCCGCTCACCCACCCGCTCACCCAACTGCTCGCTCACCCACCTGCTCACCCACCCACCCACCGCTCACCCACCGCTCACCCACTCACGAACCGCTCACCCACCCACCCACCCACCGCTCACCCGCCCACCCATGGCTCACCCACCGCTCACCCACCGCTCATCCACCTGCTCACCCACCCACCCACTGCTCACCCACCTGCTCACCCACCCACCCACCGCTCACCCACCTGCTCACCCACCCACCCACCGCTCACCCACCGCTCACCCACCTGCTCACCCACCCACCCACCGCTCACCCACCCGCTCACCAACCGCTCACCCACCGCTCACCCACCTGCTCACCCACCCGCTCACCCACCGCTCACCCACCTGCTCACCCACCCGCTCACCCACCGCTCACCCACCTGCTCACCCACCGCTCACCCACCTGCTCACCCACCCACCCGCACACCCACCCGCTCACCCACCGCTCACCCACCTGCTCACCCACCCACCGCTCACCCACCCACCGCTCACCCACCTGCTCTCCCACCCACCGCTCACCCACCGCTCACCACCCGCTCACCCACCCGCTCACCCACCGCTCACCCACCGCTCACCCACCCGCTCACCCACCGCTCACCCACCGCTCACCCACCCGCTCACCCACCCACTGCTCACCCACCCACCGCTCACTCACCGCTCACCCACCCGCACACCCACCCACCGCTCACCCACCGCTCACCCACCACTCACCCACCCGCTCACCCACCCACTGCTCACCCACCGCTCACCCACCGCCCACCCACCCACTGCTCACCCACCCACCGCTCACCCACCCACCGCTCACCCACCTGCTCACCCACCGCTCACCCACCGCTCACCCACCCACCAACCCGTCGCTCACCCACCGCTCACCCACCCACCAGCTCACCCACCTGCTCACCCACCCGCCAGCTCACCAACCCACCCACCTGCTCACCCACCCACCCGCTCACCCACCCACCCACCGCTCACCCACCGCTCACCCACCTGCGTACCCGCTCACCCACCCGCTCACCGCTCACCCAACTGCTCGCTCACCCACCTGCTCACCCACCCACCCACCGCTCACCCACCCACCCACCCACCGCTCACCCACCTGCTCACCGCTCACCCACCCGCTCACCGCTCACCCACCCGCTCACCGCTCACCCACCCCCCGCTCACCGACCCACCCACCGCTCACCCACCTGCTCACCCACCCACCCACCGCTCACCAACCCACCCACCCACGCGCTCACCCACCTGCTCACCCACCCACCTACCGCCCACCCACTGCTCACCCACCGCTCACCCACCCACCCACCGCTCACCCACCGCTCACCCACCCACCCACTCATCCACCTACTCACCCGCTCACCAACCCACCCACCCGCTCACCAACCCACCCACCGCTCACCCACCCACCGCTCACCCACCTGCTCACCCACCGCTCACCCACCCACCCACCCGCCGCTCACCCACCGCTCACCCACCGCTCACCCACCCACCCGCTCACCCACCTGCTCACCCACCCGCCCGCTCACTCACCCACCCACCCGCTCACCAACCCACCCACCCGCTCACCAAACCACCCACCGCTCACCCACCCACCCGCTCACCCACCTGTTCACCCACCCACCCGCTCACCCACTCACCCACCGCTCACCCACCGCTCACCCACCGCTCACCCACCCGCTCACCGCTCACCCACCCACCCACCCAACTGCTCACCCACCGGTCACCCACCCACACACCCACCCACCCGCTCACCCACCGCTCACCCACCGCTCACCCACCGCTCACCCACCCATTACTCACCCTCCCACCGCTCACCCACCCGCTCACCCACCGCTCACCCAACGCTCTCCCACCCGGTCACCCTCCGCTCACCCACCCACCTCTCACCCACCCGCTCACCCACCCACCGCTCACCCACCCGCTCACCCATCCACCGCTCACCCACCGCTCACCCACCTGCTCACCCACCCGCTCACCGCTCACCCACCCACCCACCGGCTCACCCACCGCTCACCCGCCGCTCACCCACCCACCCACCAGGTCACCCACCTGCTCACCCACCCGCCCGCTCACTCACCCACCCACCCGCTCACCAACCCACCCACCAGCTCACCCACCCGCTCACTCACCCACCCACCGCTCACCCACCGCTCACCCACCCGCTCACCGCTCACCCACTCACCCACCCACCCGCTCACCCACCCGCTCACCCACCCGCTCACCCACCTGCGTACCCGCTCACCCACCCGCTCACCCACCCACCCACCGCTCGCCCACCTGCTCACCCACCGCTCTCCCACCCACCCACCCGCCGCTCACCCACCGCTCACCCACCCACCCGCTCACCCACTGCTCACCCACCCACCCACTGCTCACCCACCTGCTCACCCACCCACCCACCGCTCACCCACCTGCTCACCCACCCACCCACCGCTCACCCACCGCTCACCCACCTGCTCACCCACCCACCCACCGCTCACCCACCCGCTCACCAACCGCTCACCCACCGCTCACCCACCTGCTCACCCACCCACCCGCTCACCCACCCGCTCACCCACCGCTCACCCACCCGCTCACCCACCCACCCACCGCTCACCCACCTGCTCACCCACCAACCCACCCACCCGCTCACCCACCTGCGTACCCGCTCACCCACCCGCTCACCGCTCACCCACCTGCTTACCCACCCGCTCACCCACCTGCTTACCCACCGCTCACCCACCTGCTCAGCCACCCACCCGCTCACCCACCTGCTCACCCACTAACCCGCTCACCCAAACACCCACCGCTCACCCACCGCTCACCCACCAACCGCTCACCCACCTGCTCTCCCACCCACCGCTCACCCACCGCTCACCACCCGCTCACCCACCCGCTCACCCACCGCTCACCCACCCGCTCACCCACCGCTCACCCACCCGCTCACCGACCGCTCACCCACCCACCGCTCACCCACCTGCTCACCCACCCACTCACCGCTCACCCACCCACCCACCGGCTCACCCACCGCTCACCCGCCGCTCACCCACCCACCCACCAGGTCACCCACCTGCTCACCCACCCGCCCGCTCACTCACCCACCCACCCGCTCACCAACCCACCCACCAGCTCACACACCCACCCGCTCACTCACCCACCCACCGCTCACCCACCGCTCACCCACCCGCTCACCGCTCACCCACTCACCCACCCACCCGCTCACCCACCCGCTCACCCACCCGCTCACCCACCTGCGTACCCGCTCACCCACCCGCTCACCCACCTGCGTACCCGCTCACCCACCCGCTCACCCACCCACCCACCCGCTCACCCACCTGCTCACCCACCGCTCTCCCACCCACCCACCCGCCGCTCACCCACCGCTCACCCACCCACCCGCTCACCCACCTGCTCACCCACCCACCCACTGCTCACCCACCTGCTCACCCACCCACCCACCGCTCACCCACCTGCTCACCCACCCACCCACCGCTCACCCACCGCTCACCCACCTGCTCACCCACCCACCCACCGCTCACCCACCGCTCACCCACCTGCTCACCCACCCACCCGCTCACCCACCCGCTCACCCACCGCTCACCCACCCGCTCACCCACCGCTCACCCACCCGCTCACCGACCGCTCACCCACCGCTCACCCACCCGCTCACCCACCCACTGCTCACCCACCCACCGCTCACTCACCGCTCACCCACCCGCACACCCACCCACCGCTCACCCACCTGCTCACCCACCCGCTCACCGCTCACCCACCCACCCACCGGCTCACCCACCGCTCACCCGCCGCTCACCCACCCACCCACCAGGTCACCCACCTGCTCACCCACCCGCCGGCTCACTCACCCACCCACCCGCTCACCAACCCACCCACCAGCTCACCCACCCACCCGCTCACCCACCGCTCACCCACCGCTCACCCACCAACCGCTCACCCACCTGCTCTCCCACCCACCGCTCACCCACCGCTCACCACCCGCTCACCCACCCGCTCACCCACCCGCTCACCCACCGCTCACCCACCGCTCACCCACCCGCTCACCCACCGCTCACCCACCGCTCACCCACCCGCTCACCCACCCACTGCTCACCCACCCACCGCTCACTCACCGCTCACCCACCCGTACACCCACCCACCGCTCACCCACCTGCTCACCCACCCGCTCACCGCTCACCCACCCACCCACCGCTCACCCGCCGCTCACCCACCTGCTCACCCACCCGCCCGCTCACTCACCCACCCACCCGCTCACCAACCCACCCACCAGCTCACCCACCCACCCGCTCACTCACCCACCCACCGCTCACCCACCGCTCACCCACCTGCTCACCGCTCACCCACCCACCCACCCACCCGCTCACCCACCCGCTCACCCACCCGCTCACCCACCTGCGTACCCGCTCACCCACCCGCTCACCGCTCACCCACCCGCTCACCCACCCACCCACCGCTCACCCACCTGCTCACCCACCCACCCACCCGCTCACCCACCTGCTCACCCACTAACCCGCTCACCCAAACACCCACCGCTCACCCACCGCTCGCCCACCCGCTCACCCACCCACCCACCTGCGTACCCGCTCACCCACCCGCTCACCCACCCACCCACCGCTCACCCACCTGCTCACCCACCGCTCACCCACCCACCCGCTCACCCACCTGCTCACCCACCCACCCACAGCTCACCCACCTGCTCACCCACCCACCCACCGCTCACCCACCTGCTCACCCACCCACCCACCGCTCACCCACCGCTCACCCACCTGCTCACCCACCCACCCACCGCTCACCCACCCGCTCACCAACCGCTCACCCACCTGCTCACCCACCCACCGCTCACCCACCTGCTCTCCCACCCACCGCTCACCCACCGCTCACCACCCGCTCACCCACCCGCTCACCCACCGCTCACCCACCCGCTCACCCACCGCTCACCCACCGCTCACCCACCCACCGCTCACCCACCCACCGCTCACTCACCGCTCACCCACCCGCACACCCACCCACCGCTCACCCACCGCTCACCCACCACTCACCCACCCGCTCACCCACCCACTGCTCACCCACCGCTCACCCACCGCCCACCCACCCACTGCTCACCCACCCACCGCTCAACCACTTGCTCACCCACCGCTCACCCACCGCTCACCCACCCACCAACCCGTCGCTCACCCACCGCTCACCCACCCACCAGCTCACCCACCTGCTCACCCACCCGCCAGCTCACCAACCCACCCACCTGCTCACCCACCCACCCGCTCACCAACCCACCCACCTGCTCACCCACCCACCCGCTCACCCACCCACCCACCGCTCACCCACCGCTCACCCCACCCGCTCACCGTTCACCCACCCACCCACCCGTTCACCCACCCACTCACCCACCTGTGTACCCGCTCACCCACCCGCTCACCGCTCACCCAACTGCTCGCTCACCCACCTGCTCACCCACCCACCCACCCACCGCTCACCCACCCGCTCACCGCTCACCCACCCGCTCACCGCTCACCCACCCCCCGCTCACCGACCCACCCACCGCTCACCCACCTGCTCACCCACCCACCCACCGCTCACCCACCCACCCACCCACGCGCTCACCCACCTGCTCACCCACCCGCTTACCCACCGCTCAGCCACCACTCACCCACCCACCTACCGCCCACCCACTGCTCACCCACCGCTCACCCACCGCTCACCCACCCACCCACCGCTCACCCACCGCTCACCCACCCACCCGCTCACCCACCTACTCACCCGCTCACCAACCCACCCACCCGCTCACCAACCCACCCACCGCTCACCCACCCACCGCTCACCCACCTGCTCACCCACCGCTCACCCACCCATCCACCCGCCGCTCACCCACCGCTCACCCACCCACCCGCTCACCCACCTGCTCACCCACCCGCCCGCTCACTCACCCACCCACCCGCTCACCAACCCAACGACTCGCTCACCAACCCACCCACCACTCACCCACCCACCCACTCACCCACCTGTTCACCCACCCACCCGCTCACCCACTCACCCACCGCTCACCCACCGCTCCCCCACCGCTCACCCACCCGCTCACCGCTCACCCACCCACCCACCCACATGCTCACCCACCGCTCACCCGCCCGCTCACCCACCCACCGCTCACCCACCGCTCACCCACCCATCCACCCACCTGCTCACCCACCGCTCACCCGCCCGCTCACCCACCCACCGCTCACCCACTGCTCACCCACCCACCGCTCACCGACCTGCTCACCCACCGCTCACCCACCGTTCACCCACCCAACCACCCGTCGCTCACCCACCGCTCACCCACCCACCAGCTCACCCACCTGCTCACCCACCCGCCAGCTCACTCACCCTCCCACCCGCTCACCAATCCACCCACCTGCTCACCCACCCACCCGCTCACCCATCCACCCACCGCTCACCCCACCCGCTTACCGCTCACCCACCCACCCACCCGCTCACCCACCCGCTCACCCACCTGCGTACCCGCTCACCCACCCGCTCACCGCTCACCCAACTGCTCGCTCACCCACCTGCCCACCCACCGCTCACCCACCGCTCACCACCCGCTCACCCACCCGCTCACCCACCGCTCACCCACCGCTCACCCACCGCTCACCCACCGCTCACCCACCTGCTCACCCACCCACCCACCGCTCACCCACCTGCTCACCCACCCACCCACCGCTCACCCACCGCTCACCCACCTGCTCACCCACCCACCCACCGCTCACCCACCCGCTCACCCACCCGCTCACCCACCGCTCACCCACCTGCTCACCCACCCACCCGCTCACCCACCCGCTCACCCACCCGCTCACCCACCGCTCACCCACCCGCTCACCCACCGCTCACCCACCGCTCACCCACCCACCGCTCACCCACCCACCGCTCACCCACCTGCTCACCCACCGCTCACCCACCCACCCACCCACCCGTCGCTCACCCACCGCTCACCCACCCACCAGCTCACCCACTGCTCACCCACCCGCCAGCTCACCAACCCACCCACCTGCTCACCCACCCACCCACCCACCTGCTCACCCACCCACCCGCTCACCCACCCACCGCTCACCCCACCCGCTCACCACTCACCCACCCACCCACCCGTTCACCCACCCGCTCACCCACCTGCGTACCCGCTCACCCACCCACTCACCGCTCACCCAACTGCTCGCTCACCCACCTGCTCACTCACCCACCCACCGCTCACCCACCCACCCACCCGCTCACCCAACTGCTCACCGCTCACCCACCCGCTCACCGCTCACCCACCCGCTCACCGCTCACCCACCCCCCGCTCACCCACCCACCTACCGCCCACCCAATGCTCACCCACCGCTCACCCACCGATCACCCACCCACCTACTGCCCACCCACCGCTCACCCACTCAACCACCGCTCACCCACCCACCGCTCACCCACCCAACCACCGCTCACCCACCTGCTCACCCACCCACCCACCGCTCACCCACCGCTCACCCACCCACCCGCTCACTCACCTGCGTACCCGCTCACCCACCCACTCACCGCTCACCCACCCGCTCACCCACCCACCCATCGCTCACCCACCTGCTCACCCAGCCACCCACCGCTCACCCACCCACCCGCTCACCCACCTGCTCACCCACCCACCCGCTCACTCACCCACGCGCTCACCCACCCGCTCACCCACACACCCACCGCTTACCCACCGCTCAGCCACCACTCACCCACCCACCCACCGCTCACCCACCGCTCACCCACCCACCCACCGCTCACCCACCGCTCACCCACCGCTCACCCACTGCTCACCCACCGCTCACCCACCGCTCACCCACCGCTCACCCACTCACCAACTGCTCACCCACCCAACCACCCACCGCTCACCCACCCACCCACCGCTCACCCACCTTCTCACCCACCCACCCACCGCTCACCCACCTGCTCACCCACCCACCGCTCACCCACCGCTCACCACCCGCTCACCCACCCGCTCACCCACCTGCTCACCCACCGCTCACCCACCGCTCACCCACCCGCTCACCCACCGCTCACCCACCGCTCACCCACCCGCTCACCCACCCACTACTCACCCACCCACCGCTCACTCACCGCTTACCCACCCGTACACCCACCCACCGCTCACCACTCACCCACCCACCCACCGGCTCACCCACCGCTCACCCGCCGCTCACCCACCCACCCACCAGGTTACCCACCTGCTCACCCACCCGCCCGCTCACTCACCCACCCACCCGCTCACCAAACCACCCACCCGCTCACCCACCCACCCGCTCACTCACCCACCCACCGCTCACCCACCGCTCACCCACCCACTCACCGCTCACCCACCCACCCACCCACCCGCTCACCCACCCGCTCACCCACCCGCTCACCCACCCGCTCACCGCTCACCCACCCGCTCACCCACCCACCCACCGCTCACCCACCTGCTAACCCACCCACCCACCCGCTCACCCACCTACCCGCTCACCCAAACACCCACCGCTCACCCACCGCTCGCCCACCCGCTCACCCACCCACCGCTCACTCACCGCTCACCCACCCGCACACCCACCCACCGCTCACCCACCGCTCACCCACCACTCACCCACCCGCTCACCCACCCACTGCTCACCCACCGCTCACCCACCGCCCACCCACCCACTGCTCACCCACCCACCGCTCACCCACTTGTTCACCCACCGCTCACCCACCGCTCACCCATCCAGCAACCCGTCGCTCACCCACCGCTCACCCACCCACCAGCTCACCCACCTGCTCACCCACCCGCCAGCTCACCAACCCACCCACCTGCTCACCCACCCACCCGCTCACCAACCCACCCACCTGCTCACCCACCCACCCGCTCACCCACCCACCCACCGCTCACCCACCGCTCACCCCACCCGCTCACCGTTCACCCACCCACCCACCCGTTCACCCACCCACCGCTCACCCACCGCTCACCCACCACTCACCCACCCGCTCACCCACCCACTGCTCACCCACCGCTCACCCACCGCCCACCCACCCACTGCTCACCCACCCACCGCTCACCCACTTGTTCACCCACCGCTCACCCACCGCTCACCCATCCAGCAACCCGTCGCTCACCCACCGCTCACCCACCCACCAGCTCACCCACCTGCTCACCCACCCGCCAGCTCACCAACCCACCCACCTGCTCACCCACCCACCCGCTCACCAACCCACCCACCTGCTCACCCACCCACCCGCTCACCCACCCACCCACCGCTCACCCACCGCTCACCCCACCCGCTCACCGTTCACCCACCCACCCACCCGTTCACCCACCCACTCACCCACCTGTGTACCTGCTCACCCACCCGCTCACCGCTCACCCAACTGCTCGCTCACCCACCTGCTCACCCACCCACCCACCCACCGCTCACCCACCTGCTCACCGCTCACCCACCCGCTCACCGCTCACCCACCCGCTCACCGCTCACCCACCCCCCGCTCACCGACCCACCCACCGCTCACCCACCTGCTCACCCACCCACCCACCGCTCACCCACCTGCTCACCCACCCGCTTACCCACCGCTCAGCCACCACTCACCCACCCACCTACCGCCCACCCACTGCTCACCCACCGCTCACCCACCGCTCACCCACCCACCCACCGCTCACCCACCCACCCGCTCACCCACCTACTCACCCGCTCACCAACCCACCCACCGCTCACCCACCCACCGCTCACCCACCTGCTCACCCACCGCTCACCCACCCATCCACCCGCCGCTCACCCACCGCTCACCCACCCACCCGCTCACCCACCTGCTCACCCACCCGCCCGCTCACTCACCCACCCACCCGCTCACCAACCCACCCACTCGCTCACCAACCCACCCACCACTCACCCACCCACCCACTCACCCACCTGTTCACCCACCCACCCGCTCACCCACTCACCCACCGCTCACCCACCGCTCCCCCACCGCTCACCCACCCGCTCACCGCTCACCCACCCACCCACCCACCTGCTCACCCACCGCTCACCCGCCCGCTCACCCACCCACCGCTCACCCACCGCTCACCCACCCACCCACCCACCTGCTCACCCACCGCTCACCCGCCCGCTCACCCACCCACCGCTCACCCACTGCTCACCCACCCACCGCTCACCGACCTGCTCACCCACCGCTCACCCACCATTCACCCACCCAACCACCCGTCGCTCACCCACCGCTCACCCACCCACCAGCTCACCCACCTGCTCACCCACCCGCCAGCTCACTCACCCTCCCACCCGCTCACCAATCCACCCACCTGCTCACCCACCCACCCGCTCACCCATCCACCCACCGCTCACCCACCGCTCACCCCACCCGCTTACCGCTCACCCACCCACCCACCCGCTCACCCACCCGCTCACCCACCTGCGTACCCGCTCACCCACCCGCTCACCGCTCACCCAACTGCTCGCTCACCCACCTGCCCACCCACCGCTCACCCACCGCTCACCACCCGCTCACCCACCCGCTCACCCACCGCTCACCCACCGCTCACCCACCGCTCACCCACCGCTCACCCACCTGCTCACCCACCCACCCAGCGCTCACCCACCTGCTCACCCACCCACCCACCGCTCACCCACCGCTCACCCACCTGCTCACCCACCCACCCACCGCTCACCCACCCGCTCACCCACCCGCTCACCCACCGCTCACCCACCTGCTCACCCACCGACCCGCTCACCCACCCACCGCTCACCCACCGGCTCTCCCACCCACCGCTCACCACCCGCTCACCCACCCGCTCACCCACCGCTCACCCACCGCTCACCCACCCGCTCACCCACCGCTCACCCACCGCTCACCCACCCACCGCTCACCCACCCACCGCTCACCCACCTGCTCACCCACCGCTCACCCACCCACCCACCCACCCGTCGCTCACCCACCGCTCACCCACCCACCAGCTCACCAACCCACCCACCTGCTCACCCACCCACCCACCCACCCACCTGCTCACCCACCCACCCGCTCACCCACCCACCCACCGCTCACCCACCGCTCACCCCACCCGCTCACCACTCACCCACCCACCCACCCGTTCACCCACCCGCTCACCCACCTGCGTACCCGCTCACCCACCCACTCACCGCTCACCCAACTGCTCGCTCACCCACCTGCTCACTCACCCACCCACCGCTCACCCACCCACCCACCCGCTCACCCAACTGCTCACCGCTCACCCACCCGCTCACCGCTCACCCACCCACCTACCGCCCACCCACTGCTCACCCACCGCTCACCCACCGATCACCCACCCACCTACTGCCCACCCACCGCTCACCCACTCAACCACCGCTCACCCACCCAACCACCGCTCACCCACCTGCTCACCCACCCACCCACCGCTCACCCACCGCTCACCCACCCACCCGCTCACCCACCTGCGTACCCGCTCACCCACCCACTCACCGCTCACCCACCCGCTCACCCACCCACCCATCGCTCACCCACCTGCTCACCCAGCCACCCACCGCTCACCCACCCACCCGCTCACCCACCTGCTCACCCACCCACCCGCTCACTCACCCACGCGCTCACCCACCCGCTCACCCACACACCCACCGCTTACCCACCGCTCAGCCACCACTCACCCACCCACCCACCACTCACCCACCGCTCACCCACCCACCCACCGCTCACCCACCGCTCACCCACCGCTCACCCACTGCTCACCCACCGCTCACCCACCGCTCACCCACCCACCCACCGCTCACCCACCGCTCACCCACCGCTCACCCACTCACCAACTGCTCACCCACCCAACCACCCACCGCTCACCCACCCACCCACCGCTCACCCACCTTCTCACCCACCCACCCACCGCTCACCCACCTGCTCACCCACCCACCGCTCACCCACCGCTCACCACCCGCTCACCCACCCGCTCACCCACCCGCTCACCCACCGCTCACCCACCGCTCACCCACCCGCTCACCCACCGCTCACCCACCGCTCACCCACCCGCTCACCCACCCACTACTCACCCACCCACCGCTCACTCACCGCTTACCCACCCGTACACCCACCCACCGCTCACCACTCACCCACCCACCCACCGGCTCACCCACCGCTCACCCCGCTGCTCACCCAGCCACCCACCAGGTCACCCACCTGCTCACCCACCCGCCCGCTCACTCACCCACCCACCCGCTCACCAACCCACCCACCCGCTCACCCACCCACCCGCTCACTCACCCACCCACCGCTCACCCACCGCTCACCCACCCGCTCACCGCTCACCCACCCACCCGCTCACCCACCCGCTCACCCACCCGCTCACCCACCCGCTCACCGCTCACCCACCCGCTCACCCACCCACCCACCGCTCACCCACCTGCTCTCCCACCCACCGCTCACCCACCGCTCACCACCCGCTCACCCACCCGCTCACCCACCCGCTCACCCACCGCTCACCCACCCGCTCACCCACCCGCTCACCCACCGCTCACCCAACGCTCACCCACCCGCTCACCCACCGCTCACCCACCCACTGCTCACCCACCGCTCACCCACTCACCCACCGCTCACCCACCCACCCAACCACCGCTCACCCGCTCACCCACCGCTCACCCACCACACACCCACCTGCTCACACACCCACTGCTCACCCACCTGCTCACCCACCCACCCACCGCTCACCCACCTGCTCACCCACCCACCCACCGCTCACCCACCGCTCACCCACCTGCTCACCCACCCACCCACCGCTCACCCACCCGCTCACCCACCGCTCACCCACCGCTCACCCACCTGCTCACCCACCCACCCGCTCACCCACCCGCTCACCCACCGCTCACCCACCTGCTCTCCCACCCACCGCTCACCCACCGCTCACCCACCGCTCACCCACCTGCTCTCCCACCCACCGCTCACCCACCGCTCACCACCCGCTCACCCACCCGCTCACCCACCCGCTCACCCACCGCTCACCCACCTGCTCACCCACCCACCCGCTCACCCACCCGCTCACCCACCGCTCACCCACCTGCTCTCCCACCCACCGCTCACCCACCGCTCACCCACCGCTCACCCACCTGCTCTCCCACCCACCGCTCACCCACCGCTCACCACCCGCTCACCCACCCGCTCACCCACCCGCTCACCCACCGCTCACCCACCCGCTCACCCACCCGCTCACCCACCGCTCACCCAACGCTCACCCACCCGCTCACCCACCGCTCACCCACCCACTGCTCACCCACCGCTCACCCACTCACCCACCGCTCACCCACCCACCCAACCACCGCCCACCCACCGCTCACCCACCCGCTCACCGCTCACCTACCCACCGCTCACCCACCTGCTCACCCACCCGCTCACGCACCCACCCACCGCTCACCCACCTGCTCACCCACCGCTCACCCACCCACCCACCCGCCGCTCACCCACCGCTCACCCACCCACCCGCTCACCCACCTGCTCACCCACCCGCCCGCTCACTCACCCACCCACCCGCTCACCAACCCACCCACCGCTCACCCACCCACCCGCTCACCCACCTGTTCACCCACCCACCCGCTCACCCACTCACCCACCGCTCACCCACCCGCTCACTGCTCACCCACCCACCCACCCACCCGCTCACCCACCCACCCACCCACCCGCTCACCCACCGCTCACCCACCCGCTCACCCACCCACCCACCCACCCGCTCACCCACCGCTCACCCACCGCTCACCTACCGCTCACCCACCGCTCACCCACCCATTGCTCACCCTCCCAACGCTCACCCACCCGCTCACCCACCGCTCACCCACCGCTCACACACCCGGTCACCCTCCGCTCACCCACCCACCTCTCACCCACCCGCTCACCCACCCACCGCTCACCCACCCGCTCACCCATCCACCGCTCACCCACCGCTCACCCACCGCTCACCCACACGCTCACCCACCCACTGCTCACCCACCGCTCACCCACCGCTCACCCACCCGCTCACCCACCGCTCACCCACCCACCTCTCACCCACCCGCTCACCCACCCACCGCTCACCCCCCCGCTCACCCATCCACCGCTCACCCACCGCTCACCCACACGCTCACCCACCCACCGCTCACCCACCCGCTCACCCACCGCTCACCCACCCACCTCTCACACACCCGCTCACCCACCCACCGCTCACCCCCCCGCTCACCCATCCACCGCTCACCCACCTCTCACCCACCCGCTCACCCACCCACCGCTCACCCCCCCGCTCACCCACCCACCGCTCACCCCCCCGCTCACCCATCCACCTGCTCACCTACCGCTCACCCACCCACTGCTCACCCACCGCTCACCCACCGCTCACCCACCCGCGCACCCACCGCTCACCCACCCACCGCTCACCCACCGCTCACCCACCCACCCACCCGCCGCTCACCACCCCGCTCACCCACCCACCGCTCACCCACCGCTCACACACCCACCCACCGCTCACCCACCCGCTCACCGCTCACCCACCCGCTCACCCACTGCTCACCCACCCACCCACCCACCGCTCACCCACCGCTCAACCACCTGCTCACCCACCCTCCCACCGCTCACCCACCTGCTCACCCACCGCTTACCCACCGCTCACGCACCCCGCTCACCCACCCAACCACCTGCTCACCCACCCACACGCTCACCCACCCACCCACCGCTCACCCACCGCTCACCCACTTGCGTACCCGCTCACCCACCCGCTCACCGCTCACCCACCCGCTCACCTACCCACCCACCGCTCACCCACCTGCTCTCCCACCCACCGCTCACCCACCGCTCACCACCCGCTCACCCACCCGCTCACCCACCCGCTCACCCACCGCTCACCCACCCGCTCACCCACCCGCTCACCCACCGCTCACCCAACGCTCACCCACCCGCTCACCCACCGCTCACCCACCCACTGCTCACCCACCGCTCACCCACTCACCCACCGCTCACCCACCCACCCAACCACCGCTCACCCGCTCACCCACCGCTCACCCACCACACACCCACCTGCTCACACACCCACTGCTCACCCACCTGCTCACCCACCCACCCACCGCTCACCCACCTGCTCACCCACCCACCCACCGCTCACCCACCGCTCACCCACCTGCTCACCCACCCACCCACCGCTCACCCACCCGCTCACCCACCGCTCACCCACCGCTCACCCACCTGCTCACCCACCCACCCGCTCACCCACCCGCTCACCCACCGCTCACCCACCTGCTCTCCCACCCACCGCTCACCCACCGCTCACCCACCGCTCACCCACCTGCTCTCCCACCCACCGCTCACCCACCGCTCACCACCCGCTCACCCACCCGCTCACCCACCCGCTCACCCACCGCTCACCCACCTGCTCACCCACCCACCCGCTCACCCACCCGCTCACCCACCGCTCACCCACCTGCTCTCCCACCCACCGCTCACCCACCGCTCACCCACCGCTCACCCACCTGCTCTCCCACCCACCGCTCACCCACCGCTCACCACCCGCTCACCCACCCGCTCACCCACCCGCTCACCCACCGCTCACCCACCCGCTCACCCACCCGCTCACCCACCGCTCACCCAACGCTCACCCACCCGCTCACCCACCGCTCACCCACCCACTGCTCACCCACCGCTCACCCACTCACCCACCGCTCACCCACCCACCCAACCACCGCTCACCCGCTCACCCACCGCTCACCCACCACACACCCACCTGCTCACACACCCACTGCTCACCCACCTGCTCACCCACCCACCCACCGCTCACCCACCTGCTCACCCACCCACCCACCGCTCACCCACCGCTCACCCACCTGCTCACCCACCCACCCACCGCTCACCCACCCGCTCACCCACCGCTCACCCACCGCTCACCCACCTGCTCACCCACCCACCCGCTCACCCACCCGCTCACCCACCGCTCACCCACCTGCTCTCCCACCCACCGCTCACCCACCGCTCACCCACCGCTCACCCACCCGCTCACCCACCCGCTCACCCACCGCTCACCCACCCGCTCACCCACCCGCTCACCCACCGCTCACCCACCCACCGCTCACCCACCTACCGCTCACTCACCCTCCTGCTCACCCACCGCTCACCCACCGCTCACCCACCCACCCACCCGTCGCTCACCCACCGCTCACCCACCCACCAGCTCACCCAACTGCTCACCCACCCGCCAGCTCACTCACCAACCCACCCACCTGCTCACCCACCCACCAGCTCACCCACCCACCCACCCGCTCACCCACCCGCTCACCCACCCGCTCACCCACCTGCGTACCCGCTCACCCACCCGCTCACCCAACTGCTCGCTCACCCACCTGCTCACCCACCCACCCACCGCTCACCCACCGCTCACCCACTCACGAACCGCTCACCCACCCACCCACCCACCGCTCACCCGCCCACCCATGGCTCACCCACCGCTCACCCACCGCTCATCCACCTGCTCACCCACCCACCCACTGCTCACCCACCTGCTCACCCACCCACCCACCGCTCACCCACCTGCTCACCCACCCACCCACCGCTCACCCACCGCTCACCCACCTGCTCACCCACCCACCCACCGCTCACCCACCCGCTCACCAACCGCTCACCCACCGCTCACCCACCTGCTCACCCACCCGCTCACCCACCGCTCACCCACCTGCTCACCCACCCGCTCACCCACCGCTCACCCACCTGCTCACCCACCGCTCACCCACCTGCTCACCCACCCACCCGCACACCCACCCGCTCACCCACCGCTCACCCACCTGCTCACCCACCCACCGCTCACCCACCCACCGCTCACCCACCTGCTCTCCCACCCACCGCTCACCCACCGCTCACCACCCGCTCACCCACCCGCTCACCCACCGCTCACCCACCGCTCACCCACCCGCTCACCCACCGCTCACCCACCGCTCACCCACCCGCTCACCCACCCACTGCTCACCCACCCACCGCTCACTCACCGCTCACCCACCCGCACACCCACCCACCGCTCACCCACCGCTCACCCACCACTCACCCACCCGCTCACCCACCCACTGCTCACCCACCGCTCACCCACCGCCCACCCACCCACTGCTCACCCACCCACCGCTCACCCACCCACCGCTCACCCACCTGCTCACCCACCGCTCACCCACCGCTCACCCACCCACCAACCCGTCGCTCACCCACCGCTCACCCACCCACCAGCTCACCCACCTGCTCACCCACCCGCCAGCTCACCAACCCACCCACCTGCTCACCCACCCACCCGCTCACCCACCCACCCACCGCTCACCCACCGCTCACCCACCTGCGTACCCGCTCACCCACCCGCTCACCGCTCACCCAACTGCTCGCTCACCCACCTGCTCACCCACCCACCCACCGCTCACCCACCCACCCACCCACCGCTCACCCACCTGCTCACCGCTCACCCACCCGCTCACCGCTCACCCACCCGCTCACCGCTCACCCACCCCCCGCTCACCGACCCACCCACCGCTCACCCACCTGCTCACCCACCCACCCACCGCTCACCAACCCACCCACCCACGCGCTCACCCACCTGCTCACCCACCCACCTACCGCCCACCCACTGCTCACCCACCGCTCACCCACCCACCCACCGCTCACCCACCGCTCACCCACCCACCCACTCATCCACCTACTCACCCGCTCACCAACCCACCCACCCGCTCACCAACCCACCCACCGCTCACCCACCCACCGCTCACCCACCTGCTCACCCACCGCTCACCCACCCACCCACCCGCCGCTCACCCACCGCTCACCCACCGCTCACCCACCCACCCGCTCACCCACCTGCTCACCCACCCGCCCGCTCACTCACCCACCCACCCGCTCACCAACCCACCCACCCGCTCACCAAACCACCCACCGCTCACCCACCCACCCGCTCACCCACCTGTTCACCCACCCACCCGCTCACCCACTCACCCACCGCTCACCCACCGCTCACCCACCGCTCACCCACCCGCTCACCGCTCACCCACCCACCCACCCAACTGCTCACCCACCGGTCACCCACCCACACACCCACCCACCCGCTCACCCACCGCTCACCCACCGCTCACCCACCGCTCACCCACCCATTACTCACCCTCCCACCGCTCACCCACCCGCTCACCCACCGCTCACCCAACGCTCTCCCACCCGGTCACCCTCCGCTCACCCACCCACCTCTCACCCACCCGCTCACCCACCCACCGCTCACCCACCCGCTCACCCATCCACCGCTCACCCACCGCTCACCCACCTGCTCACCCACCCGCTCACCGCTCACCCACCCACCCACCGGCTCACCCACCGCTCACCCGCCGCTCACCCACCCACCCACCAGGTCACCCACCTGCTCACCCACCCGCCCGCTCACTCACCCACCCACCCGCTCACCAACCCACCCACCAGCTCACCCACCCGCTCACTCACCCACCCACCGCTCACCCACCGCTCACCCACCCGCTCACCGCTCACCCACTCACCCACCCACCCGCTCACCCACCCGCTCACCCACCCGCTCACCCACCTGCGTACCCGCTCACCCACCCGCTCACCCACCCACCCACCGCTCGCCCACCTGCTCACCCACCGCTCTCCCACCCACCCACCCGCCGCTCACCCACCGCTCACCCACCTGCTCACCCACCCACCCACCGCTCACCCACCGCTCACCCACCTGCTCACCCACCCACCCACCGCTCACCCACCCGCTCACCAACCGCTCACCCACCGCTCACCCACCTGCTCACCCACCCACCCGCTCACCCACCCGCTCACCCACCGCTCACCCACCCGCTCACCCACCCACCCACCGCTCACCCACCTGCTCACCCACCAACCCACCCACCCGCTCACCCACCTGCGTACCCGCTCACCCACCCGCTCACCGCTCACCCACCTGCTTACCCACCCGCTCACCCACCTGCTTACCCACCGCTCACCCACCTGCTCAGCCACCCACCCGCTCACCCACCTGCTCACCCACTAACCCGCTCACCCAAACACCCACCGCTCACCCACCGCTCACCCACCAACCGCTCACCCACCTGCTCTCCCACCCACCGCTCACCCACCGCTCACCACCCGCTCACCCACCCGCTCACCCACCGCTCACCCACCCGCTCACCCACCGCTCACCCACCCGCTCACCGACCGCTCACCCACCCACCGCTCACCCACCTGCTCACCCACCCACTCACCGCTCACCCACCCACCCACCGGCTCACCCACCGCTCACCCGCCGCTCACCCACCCACCCACCAGGTCACCCACCTGCTCACCCACCCGCCCGCTCACTCACCCACCCACCCGCTCACCAACCCACCCACCAGCTCACACACCCACCCGCTCACTCACCCACCCACCGCTCACCCACCGCTCACCCACCCGCTCACCGCTCACCCACTCACCCACCCACCCGCTCACCCACCCGCTCACCCACCCGCTCACCCACCTGCGTACCCGCTCACCCACCCGCTCACCCACCTGCGTACCCGCTCACCCACCCGCTCACCCACCCACCCACCCGCTCACCCACCTGCTCACCCACCGCTCTCCCACCCACCCACCCGCCGCTCACCCACCGCTCACCCACCCACCCGCTCACCCACCTGCTCACCCACCCACCCACTGCTCACCCACCTGCTCACCCACCCACCCACCGCTCACCCACCTGCTCACCCACCCACCCACCGCTCACCCACCGCTCACCCACCTGCTCACCCACCCACCCACCGCTCACCCACCGCTCACCCACCTGCTCACCCACCCACCCGCTCACCCACCCGCTCACCCACCGCTCACCCACCCGCTCACCCACCGCTCACCCACCCGCTCACCGACCGCTCACCCACCGCTCACCCACCCGCTCACCCACCCACTGCTCACCCACCCACCGCTCACTCACCGCTCACCCACCCGCACACCCACCCACCGCTCACCCACCTGCTCACCCACCCGCTCACCGCTCACCCACCCACCCACCGGCTCACCCACCGCTCACCCGCCGCTCACCCACCCACCCACCAGGTCACCCACCTGCTCACCCACCCGCCGGCTCACTCACCCACCCACCCGCTCACCAACCCACCCACCAGCTCACCCACCCACCCGCTCACCCACCGCTCACCCACCGCTCACCCACCAACCGCTCACCCACCTGCTCTCCCACCCACCGCTCACCCACCGCTCACCACCCGCTCACCCACCCGCTCACCCACCCGCTCACCCACCGCTCACCCACCGCTCACCCACCCGCTCACCCACCGCTCACCCACCGCTCACCCACCCGCTCACCCACCCACTGCTCACCCACCCACCGCTCACTCACCGCTCACCCACCCGTACACCCACCCACCGCTCACCCACCTGCTCACCCACCCGCTCACCGCTCACCCACCCACCCACCGCTCACCCGCCGCTCACCCACCTGCTCACCCACCCGCCCGCTCACTCACCCACCCACCCGCTCACCAACCCACCCACCAGCTCACCCACCCACCCGCTCACTCACCCACCCACCGCTCACCCACCGCTCACCCACCTGCTCACCGCTCACCCACCCACCCACCCACCCGCTCACCCACCCGCTCACCCACCCGCTCACCCACCTGCGTACCCGCTCACCCACCCGCTCACCGCTCACCCACCCGCTCACCCACCCACCCACCGCTCACCCACCTGCTCACCCACCCACCCACCCGCTCACCCACCTGCTCACCCACTAACCCGCTCACCCAAACACCCACCGCTCACCCACCGCTCGCCCACCCGCTCACCCACCCACCCACCTGCGTACCCGCTCACCCACCCGCTCACCCACCCACCCACCGCTCACCCACCTGCTCACCCACCGCTCACCCACCCACCCGCTCACCCACCTGCTCACCCACCCACCCACAGCTCACCCACCTGCTCACCCACCCACCCACCGCTCACCCACCTGCTCACCCACCCACCCACCGCTCACCCACCGCTCACCCACCTGCTCACCCACCCACCCACCGCTCACCCACCCGCTCACCAACCGCTCACCCACCTGCTCACCCACCCACCGCTCACCCACCTGCTCTCCCACCCACCGCTCACCCACCGCTCACCACCCGCTCACCCACCCGCTCACCCACCGCTCACCCACCCGCTCACCCACCGCTCACCCACCGCTCACCCACCCACCGCTCACCCACCCACCGCTCACTCACCGCTCACCCACCCGCACACCCACCCACCGCTCACCCACCGCTCACCCACCACTCACCCACCCGCTCACCCACCCACTGCTCACCCACCGCTCACCCACCGCCCACCCACCCACTGCTCACCCACCCACCGCTCAACCACTTGCTCACCCACCGCTCACCCACCGCTCACCCACCCACCAACCCGTCGCTCACCCACCGCTCACCCACCCACCAGCTCACCCACCTGCTCACCCACCCGCCAGCTCACCAACCCACCCACCTGCTCACCCACCCACCCGCTCACCAACCCACCCACCTGCTCACCCACCCACCCGCTCACCCACCCACCCACCGCTCACCCACCGCTCACCCCACCCGCTCACCGTTCACCCACCCACCCACCCGTTCACCCACCCACTCACCCACCTGTGTACCCGCTCACCCACCCGCTCACCGCTCACCCAACTGCTCGCTCACCCACCTGCTCACCCACCCACCCACCCACCGCTCACCCACCCGCTCACCGCTCACCCACCCGCTCACCGCTCACCCACCCCCCGCTCACCGACCCACCCACCGCTCACCCACCTGCTCACCCACCCACCCACCGCTCACCCACCCACCCACCCACGCGCTCACCCACCTGCTCACCCACCCGCTTACCCACCGCTCAGCCACCACTCACCCACCCACCTACCGCCCACCCACTGCTCACCCACCGCTCACCCACCGCTCACCCACCCACCCACCGCTCACCCACCGCTCACCCACCCACCCGCTCACCCACCTACTCACCCGCTCACCAACCCACCCACCCGCTCACCAACCCACCCACCGCTCACCCACCCACCGCTCACCCACCTGCTCACCCACCGCTCACCCACCCATCCACCCGCCGCTCACCCACCGCTCACCCACCCACCCGCTCACCCACCTGCTCACCCACCCGCCCGCTCACTCACCCACCCACCCGCTCACCAACCCAACGACTCGCTCACCAACCCACCCACCACTCACCCACCCACCCACTCACCCACCTGTTCACCCACCCACCCGCTCACCCACTCACCCACCGCTCACCCACCGCTCCCCCACCGCTCACCCACCCGCTCACCGCTCACCCACCCACCCACCCACATGCTCACCCACCGCTCACCCGCCCGCTCACCCACCCACCGCTCACCCACCGCTCACCCACCCATCCACCCACCTGCTCACCCACCGCTCACCCGCCCGCTCACCCACCCACCGCTCACCCACTGCTCACCCACCCACCGCTCACCGACCTGCTCACCCACCGCTCACCCACCGTTCACCCACCCAACCACCCGTCGCTCACCCACCGCTCACCCACCCACCAGCTCACCCACCTGCTCACCCACCCGCCAGCTCACTCACCCTCCCACCCGCTCACCAATCCACCCACCTGCTCACCCACCCACCCGCTCACCCATCCACCCACCGCTCACCCCACCCGCTTACCGCTCACCCACCCACCCACCCGCTCACCCACCCGCTCACCCACCTGCGTACCCGCTCACCCACCCGCTCACCGCTCACCCAACTGCTCGCTCACCCACCTGCCCACCCACCGCTCACCCACCGCTCACCACCCGCTCACCCACCCGCTCACCCACCGCTCACCCACCGCTCACCCACCGCTCACCCACCGCTCACCCACCTGCTCACCCACCCACCCACCGCTCACCCACCTGCTCACCCACCCACCCACCGCTCACCCACCGCTCACCCACCTGCTCACCCACCCACCCACCGCTCACCCACCCGCTCACCCACCCGCTCACCCACCGCTCACCCACCTGCTCACCCACCCACCCGCTCACCCACCCGCTCACCCACCCGCTCACCCACCGCTCACCCACCCGCTCACCCACCGCTCACCCACCGCTCACCCACCCACCGCTCACCCACCCACCGCTCACCCACCTGCTCACCCACCGCTCACCCACCCACCCACCCACCCGTCGCTCACCCACCGCTCACCCACCCACCAGCTCACCCACTGCTCACCCACCCGCCAGCTCACCAACCCACCCACCTGCTCACCCACCCACCCACCCACCTGCTCACCCACCCACCCGCTCACCCACCCACCGCTCACCCCACCCGCTCACCACTCACCCACCCACCCACCCGTTCACCCACCCGCTCACCCACCTGCGTACCCGCTCACCCACCCACTCACCGCTCACCCAACTGCTCGCTCACCCACCTGCTCACTCACCCACCCACCGCTCACCCACCCACCCACCCGCTCACCCAACTGCTCACCGCTCACCCACCCGCTCACCGCTCACCCACCCGCTCACCGCTCACCCACCCCCCGCTCACCCACCCACCTACCGCCCACCCAATGCTCACCCACCGCTCACCCACCGATCACCCACCCACCTACTGCCCACCCACCGCTCACCCACTCAACCACCGCTCACCCACCCACCGCTCACCCACCCAACCACCGCTCACCCACCTGCTCACCCACCCACCCACCGCTCACCCACCGCTCACCCACCCACCCGCTCACTCACCTGCGTACCCGCTCACCCACCCACTCACCGCTCACCCACCCGCTCACCCACCCACCCATCGCTCACCCACCTGCTCACCCAGCCACCCACCGCTCACCCACCCACCCGCTCACCCACCTGCTCACCCACCCACCCGCTCACTCACCCACGCGCTCACCCACCCGCTCACCCACACACCCACCGCTTACCCACCGCTCAGCCACCACTCACCCACCCACCCACCGCTCACCCACCGCTCACCCACCCACCCACCGCTCACCCACCGCTCACCCACCGCTCACCCACTGCTCACCCACCGCTCACCCACCGCTCACCCACCGCTCACCCACTCACCAACTGCTCACCCACCCAACCACCCACCGCTCACCCACCCACCCACCGCTCACCCACCTTCTCACCCACCCACCCACCGCTCACCCACCTGCTCACCCACCCACCGCTCACCCACCGCTCACCACCCGCTCACCCACCCGCTCACCCACCTGCTCACCCACCGCTCACCCACCGCTCACCCACCCGCTCACCCACCGCTCACCCACCGCTCACCCACCCGCTCACCCACCCACTACTCACCCACCCACCGCTCACTCACCGCTTACCCACCCGTACACCCACCCACCGCTCACCACTCACCCACCCACCCACCGGCTCACCCACCGCTCACCCGCCGCTCACCCACCCACCCACCAGGTTACCCACCTGCTCACCCACCCGCCCGCTCACTCACCCACCCACCCGCTCACCAAACCACCCACCCGCTCACCCACCCACCCGCTCACTCACCCACCCACCGCTCACCCACCGCTCACCCACCCACTCACCGCTCACCCACCCACCCACCCACCCGCTCACCCACCCGCTCACCCACCCGCTCACCCACCCGCTCACCGCTCACCCACCCGCTCACCCACCCACCCACCGCTCACCCACCTGCTAACCCACCCACCCACCCGCTCACCCACCTACCCGCTCACCCAAACACCCACCGCTCACCCACCGCTCGCCCACCCGCTCACCCACCCACCGCTCACTCACCGCTCACCCACCCGCACACCCACCCACCGCTCACCCACCGCTCACCCACCACTCACCCACCCGCTCACCCACCCACTGCTCACCCACCGCTCACCCACCGCCCACCCACCCACTGCTCACCCACCCACCGCTCACCCACTTGTTCACCCACCGCTCACCCACCGCTCACCCATCCAGCAACCCGTCGCTCACCCACCGCTCACCCACCCACCAGCTCACCCACCTGCTCACCCACCCGCCAGCTCACCAACCCACCCACCTGCTCACCCACCCACCCGCTCACCAACCCACCCACCTGCTCACCCACCCACCCGCTCACCCACCCACCCACCGCTCACCCACCGCTCACCCCACCCGCTCACCGTTCACCCACCCACCCACCCGTTCACCCACCCACCGCTCACCCACCGCTCACCCACCACTCACCCACCCGCTCACCCACCCACTGCTCACCCACCGCTCACCCACCGCCCACCCACCCACTGCTCACCCACCCACCGCTCACCCACTTGTTCACCCACCGCTCACCCACCGCTCACCCATCCAGCAACCCGTCGCTCACCCACCGCTCACCCACCCACCAGCTCACCCACCTGCTCACCCACCCGCCAGCTCACCAACCCACCCACCTGCTCACCCACCCACCCGCTCACCAACCCACCCACCTGCTCACCCACCCACCCGCTCACCCACCCACCCACCGCTCACCCACCGCTCACCCCACCCGCTCACCGTTCACCCACCCACCCACCCGTTCACCCACCCACTCACCCACCTGTGTACCTGCTCACCCACCCGCTCACCGCTCACCCAACTGCTCGCTCACCCACCTGCTCACCCACCCACCCACCCACCGCTCACCCACCTGCTCACCGCTCACCCACCCGCTCACCGCTCACCCACCCGCTCACCGCTCACCCACCCCCCGCTCACCGACCCACCCACCGCTCACCCACCTGCTCACCCACCCACCCACCGCTCACCCACCTGCTCACCCACCCGCTTACCCACCGCTCAGCCACCACTCACCCACCCACCTACCGCCCACCCACTGCTCACCCACCGCTCACCCACCGCTCACCCACCCACCCACCGCTCACCCACCCACCCGCTCACCCACCTACTCACCCGCTCACCAACCCACCCACCGCTCACCCACCCACCGCTCACCCACCTGCTCACCCACCGCTCACCCACCCATCCACCCGCCGCTCACCCACCGCTCACCCACCCACCCGCTCACCCACCTGCTCACCCACCCGCCCGCTCACTCACCCACCCACCCGCTCACCAACCCACCCACTCGCTCACCAACCCACCCACCACTCACCCACCCACCCACTCACCCACCTGTTCACCCACCCACCCGCTCACCCACTCACCCACCGCTCACCCACCGCTCCCCCACCGCTCACCCACCCGCTCACCGCTCACCCACCCACCCACCCACCTGCTCACCCACCGCTCACCCGCCCGCTCACCCACCCACCGCTCACCCACCGCTCACCCACCCACCCACCCACCTGCTCACCCACCGCTCACCCGCCCGCTCACCCACCCACCGCTCACCCACTGCTCACCCACCCACCGCTCACCGACCTGCTCACCCACCGCTCACCCACCATTCACCCACCCAACCACCCGTCGCTCACCCACCGCTCACCCACCCACCAGCTCACCCACCTGCTCACCCACCCGCCAGCTCACTCACCCTCCCACCCGCTCACCAATCCACCCACCTGCTCACCCACCCACCCGCTCACCCATCCACCCACCGCTCACCCACCGCTCACCCCACCCGCTTACCGCTCACCCACCCACCCACCCGCTCACCCACCCGCTCACCCACCTGCGTACCCGCTCACCCACCCGCTCACCGCTCACCCAACTGCTCGCTCACCCACCTGCCCACCCACCGCTCACCCACCGCTCACCACCCGCTCACCCACCCGCTCACCCACCGCTCACCCACCGCTCACCCACCGCTCACCCACCGCTCACCCACCTGCTCACCCACCCACCCAGCGCTCACCCACCTGCTCACCCACCCACCCACCGCTCACCCACCGCTCACCCACCTGCTCACCCACCCACCCACCGCTCACCCACCCGCTCACCCACCCGCTCACCCACCGCTCACCCACCTGCTCACCCACCGACCCGCTCACCCACCCACCGCTCACCCACCGGCTCTCCCACCCACCGCTCACCACCCGCTCACCCACCCGCTCACCCACCGCTCACCCACCGCTCACCCACCCGCTCACCCACCGCTCACCCACCGCTCACCCACCCACCGCTCACCCACCCACCGCTCACCCACCTGCTCACCCACCGCTCACCCACCCACCCACCCACCCGTCGCTCACCCACCGCTCACCCACCCACCAGCTCACCAACCCACCCACCTGCTCACCCACCCACCCACCCACCCACCTGCTCACCCACCCACCCGCTCACCCACCCACCCACCGCTCACCCACCGCTCACCCCACCCGCTCACCACTCACCCACCCACCCACCCGTTCACCCACCCGCTCACCCACCTGCGTACCCGCTCACCCACCCACTCACCGCTCACCCAACTGCTCGCTCACCCACCTGCTCACTCACCCACCCACCGCTCACCCACCCACCCACCCGCTCACCCAACTGCTCACCGCTCACCCACCCGCTCACCGCTCACCCACCCACCTACCGCCCACCCACTGCTCACCCACCGCTCACCCACCGATCACCCACCCACCTACTGCCCACCCACCGCTCACCCACTCAACCACCGCTCACCCACCCAACCACCGCTCACCCACCTGCTCACCCACCCACCCACCGCTCACCCACCGCTCACCCACCCACCCGCTCACCCACCTGCGTACCCGCTCACCCACCCACTCACCGCTCACCCACCCGCTCACCCACCCACCCATCGCTCACCCACCTGCTCACCCAGCCACCCACCGCTCACCCACCCACCCGCTCACCCACCTGCTCACCCACCCACCCGCTCACTCACCCACGCGCTCACCCACCCGCTCACCCACACACCCACCGCTTACCCACCGCTCAGCCACCACTCACCCACCCACCCACCACTCACCCACCGCTCACCCACCCACCCACCGCTCACCCACCGCTCACCCACCGCTCACCCACTGCTCACCCACCGCTCACCCACCGCTCACCCACCCACCCACCGCTCACCCACCGCTCACCCACCGCTCACCCACTCACCAACTGCTCACCCACCCAACCACCCACCGCTCACCCACCCACCCACCGCTCACCCACCTTCTCACCCACCCACCCACCGCTCACCCACCTGCTCACCCACCCACCGCTCACCCACCGCTCACCACCCGCTCACCCACCCGCTCACCCACCCGCTCACCCACCGCTCACCCACCGCTCACCCACCCGCTCACCCACCGCTCACCCACCGCTCACCCACCCGCTCACCCACCCACTACTCACCCACCCACCGCTCACTCACCGCTTACCCACCCGTACACCCACCCACCGCTCACCACTCACCCACCCACCCACCGGCTCACCCACCGCTCACCCGCTGCTCACCCAGCCACCCACCAGGTCACCCACCTGCTCACCCACCCGCCCGCTCACTCACCCACCCACCCGCTCACCAACCCACCCACCCGCTCACCCACCCACCCGCTCACTCACCCACCCACCGCTCACCCACCGCTCACCCACCCGCTCACCGCTCACCCACCCACCCGCTCACCCACCCGCTCACCCACCCGCTCACCCACCCGCTCACCGCTCACCCACCCGCTCACCCACCCACCCACCGCTCACCCACCTGCTAACCCACCCACCCACCCGCTCACCCACCTGCTCACCCACTAACCCGCTCACCCAAACACCCACCGCTCACCCACCGCTCGCCCACCCGCTCACCCACCCACCCACCTGCGTACCCGCTCACCCACCCGCTCACCCACCCACCCACCGCTCACCCACCTGCTCACCCACCGCTCTCCCACCCACCCACCCGCCGCTCACCCACCGCTCACCCACCCACCCGCTCACCCACCTGCTCACCCACCCACCCACTGCTCACCCACCTGCTCACCCACCCACCCACCGCTCACCCACCTGCTCACCCACCCACCCACCGCTCACCCACCGCTCACCCACCTGCTCACCCACCCACCCACCGCTCACCCACCCGCTCACCAACCGCTCACCCACCCACCCGCTCACCCACCCGCTCACCCACCGCTCACCCACCTGCTCACCCACCCACCGCTCACCCACCCACCGCTCACCCACCAACCGCTCACCCACCTGCTCTCCCACCCACCCGCTCACCCACCGCTCACCCACCCGCTCACCCACCGCTCACCCACCGCTCACCCACCCGCTCACCCACCCACCGCTCACCCACCCACCGCTCACTCACCGCTCACCCACCCGCACACCCACCCACCGCTCACCCACCGCTCACCCACCACTCACCCACCCGCTCACCCACCCACTGCTCACCCACCGCTCACCCACCCACTGCTCACCCACCCACCGCTCACCCACTTGCTCACCCACCGCTCACCCACCGCTCACCCACCCACCAACCCGTCGCTCACCCACCGCTCACCCACCCACCAGCTCACCCACCTGCTCACCCACCCGCCAGCTCACCAACCCACCCACCTGCTCACCCACCCACCCGCTCACCAACCCACCCACCTGCTCACACACCCACCCGCTCACCCACCCACCCACCGCTCACCCACCGCTCACCCCACCCGCTCACCGCTCACCCACCCACCCACCCGTTCACCCACCCACTCACCCACCTGTGTACCCGCTCACCCATCCGCTCACCGCTCACCCAACTGCTCGCTCACCCACCTGCTCACCCACCCACCGCTCACCCACCTGCTCACCGCTCACCCACCCGCTCACCGCTCACCCACCCGCTCACCGCTCACCCACCCCCCGCTCACCGACCCACCCACCGCTTACCCACCTGCTCACCCACCCACCCACCGCACACCCACCCACCCACCCACGCGCTCACCCACCTGCTCACCCACCCGCTTACCCACCGCTCAGCCACCACTCACCCACCCACCTACCGCCCACCCACTGCTCACCCACCGCTCACCCACCGCTCACCCACCCACCCACCGCTCACCCACCGCTCACCCACCCACCCGCTCACCCACCTACTCACCCGCTCACCAACCCACCCACCCGCTCACCAACCCACCCACCGCTCACCCACCCACCGCTCACCCACCTGCTCACCCACCGCTCACCCACCCAGCCACCCGCCGCTCACCCACCGCTCACCCACCCACCCGCTCACCCACCTGCTCACCCACCCGCCCGCTCACTCACCCACCCACCCGCTCACCAACCCACCCACTCGCTCACCAACCCACCCACCGCTCACCCACCCACCCGCTCACCCACCTGTTCACCCACCCACCCGCTCACCCACTCACCCACCGCTCACCCACCGCTCCCCCACCGCTCACCCACCCGCTCACCGCTCACCCACCCACCCACCCACCTGCTCACCCACCGCTCACCCGCCCGCTCACCCACCCACCGCTCACCCACCGCTCACCCACCCACCCAACCACCCGCTCACCCACCGCTCACCCACCGCTCACCCACACGCTCACCCACCCACTGCTCACCGACCGCTCACCCACCCACTGCTCACCCACCGCTCACCCACCGCTCACCCACCCGCTCACCCACCGCTCACCCACCCACCTCTCACCCACCTGCTCACCCACCCACCGCTCACCCCCCCGCTCACCCATCCACCGCTCACCCACCGCTCACCCACCCACCCACCCGCCGCTCACCCCCCTGCTCACCCACCCACCGCTCACCCACCGCTCACCCACCTGCTCACCGCTCACCCACCCGCTCACCGCTCACACACCCACCCACCGCTCACCCACCTGCTCACCCACCGCTCACCCACTGCTCACCCACCCACCCACCCACCGCTCACCCACTGCTCAACCACCTGCTCACCTACCCGCTCACCGCTCACCCACCCACCCACCGCTCACCCACCTGCTCACCCACCGCTCACCCACCGCTCACCCACTGCTCACCCACCTGCTCACCCACCCACCCACCGCTCACCCACCTGCTCACCCACCCACCCACCGCTCACCCACCGCTCACCCACCTGCTCACCCACCCACCCACCGCTCACCCACCCGCTCACCAACCGCTCACCCACCCACCCGCTCACCCACCCGCTCACCCACCGCTCACCCACCTGCTCACCCACCCACCGCTCACCCACCCACCGCTCACCCACCAACCGCTCACCCACCTGCTCTCCCACCCACCCGCTCACCCACCGCTCACCCACCCGCTCACCCACCGCTCACCCACCGCTCACCCACCCGCTCACCCACCCACCGCTCACCCACCCACCGCTCACTCACCGCTCACCCACCCGCACACCCACCCACCGCTCACCCACCGCTCACCCACCACTCACCCACCCGCTCACCCACCCACTGCTCACCCACCGCTCACCCACCCACTGCTCACCCACCCACCGCTCACCCACTTGCTCACCCACCGCTCACCCACCGCTCACCCACCCACCAACCCGTCGCTCACCCACCGCTCACCCACCCACCAGCTCACCCACCTGCTCACCCACCCGCCAGCTCACCAACCCACCCACCTGCTCACCCACCCACCCGCTCACCAACCCACCCACCTGCTCACACACCCACCCGCTCACCCACCCACCCACCGCTCACCCACCGCTCACCCCACCCGCTCACCGCTCACCCACCCACCCACCCGTTCACCCACCCACTCACCCACCTGTGTACCCGCTCACCCATCCGCTCACCGCTCACCCAACTGCTCGCTCACCCACCTGCTCACCCACCCACCGCTCACCCACCTGCTCACCGCTCACCCACCCGCTCACCGCTCACCCACCCGCTCACCGCTCACCCACCCCCCGCTCACCGACCCACCCACCGCTTACCCACCTGCTCACCCACCCACCCACCGCACACCCACCCACCCACCCACGCGCTCACCCACCTGCTCACCCACCCGCTTACCCACCGCTCAGCCACCACTCACCCACCCACCTACCGCCCACCCACTGCTCACCCACCGCTCACCCACCGCTCACCCACCCACCCACCGCTCACCCACCGCTCACCCACCCACCCGCTCACCCACCTACTCACCCGCTCACCAACCCACCCACCCGCTCACCAACCCACCCACCGCTCACCCACCCACCGCTCACCCACCTGCTCACCCACCGCTCACCCACCCAGCCACCCGCCGCTCACCCACCGCTCACCCACCCACCCGCTCACCCACCTGCTCACCCACCCGCCCGCTCACTCACCCACCCACCCGCTCACCAACCCACCCACTCGCTCACCAACCCACCCACCGCTCACCCACCCACCCGCTCACCCACCTGTTCACCCACCCACCCGCTCACCCACTCACCCACCGCTCACCCACCGCTCCCCCACCGCTCACCCACCCGCTCACCGCTCACCCACCCACCCACCCACCTGCTCACCCACCGCTCACCCGCCCGCTCACCCACCCACCGCTCACCCACCGCTCACCCACCCACCCAACCACCCGCTCACCCACCGCTCACCCACCGCTCACCCACACGCTCACCCACCCACTGCTCACCGACCGCTCACCCACCCACTGCTCACCCACCGCTCACCCACCGCTCACCCACCCGCTCACCCACCGCTCACCCACCCACCTCTCACCCACCTGCTCACCCACCCACCGCTCACCCCCCCGCTCACCCATCCACCGCTCACCCACCGCTCACCCACCCACCCACCCGCCGCTCACCCCCCTGCTCACCCACCCACCGCTCACCCACCGCTCACCCACCTGCTCACCGCTCACCCACCCGCTCACCGCTCACACACCCACCCACCGCTCACCCACCTGCTCACCCACCGCTCACCCACTGCTCACCCACCCACCCACCCACCGCTCACCCACTGCTCAACCACCTGCTCACCTACCCGCTCACCGCTCACCCACCCACCCACCGCTCACCCACCTGCTCACCCACCGCTCACCCACCGCTCACCCACCCGCTCACCCACCTGCTCACCCACCCACCCGCTCACCCACCCACCCACCGCTCACTCACCCACCCACCCGCTCACCCACTTGCGTACCAGCTCACCCACCCGCTCACCGCTCACCCACCCGCTCACCCACCGCTCACCCACCGCTCACCCACCCACCGCTCACCCACCCACCCGCTCACCCACCGCTCACCCACCCGCTCACCCACCGCTCACCCACTGCTCACACACCCGCTCACCCACCGCTCACCCACCCACCGCTCACCCACCGCTCACTCACCGCTCACCCACCCGCACACCCACCCACCGCTCACCCACCGCTCACCCACCACTCACCCACCCGCTCACCCACCCACTGCTCACCCACCGCTCACCCACCGCCCACCCACCCACTGCTCACCCACACACCGCTCACCGACCTGCTCACCCACCGCTCACCCACCGTTCACCCACCCAACCACCCGTCGCTCACCCACCGCTCACCCACCCACCAGCTCACCCACCTGCTCACCCACCCGCCAGCTCACTCACCCTCCCACCCACTCACCAATCCACCCACCTGCTCACCCACCCACCCGCTCACCCATCCACCCACCGCTCACCCACCGCTCACCCCACCCGCTTACCGCTCACCCACCCACCCACCCGCTCACCCACCCGCTCACCCACCTGCGTACCCGCTCACCCACCCGCTCACCGCTCACCCAACTGCTCGCTCACCCACCTGCCCACCCACCGCTCACCCACCGCTCACCACCCGCTCACCCACCCGCTCACCCACCGCTCACCCACCGCTCACCCACCGCTCACCCACCGCTCACCCACCGCTCACCCACCTGCTCACCCACCCACCCACCGCTCACCCACCTGCTCACCCACCCACCCACCGCTCACCCACCGCTCACCCACCTGCTCACCCACCCACCCACCGCTCACCCACCCGCTCACCCACCCGCTCACCCACCGCTCACCCACCTGCTCACCCACCCACCCGCTCACCCACCCACCGCTCACCCACCCACCGCTCACCCACCTGCTCTCCCACCCACCGCTCACCACCCGCTCACCCACCCGCTCACCCACCGCTCACCCACCGCTCACCCACCCGCTCACCCACCGCTCACCCACCGCTCACCCACCCGCTCACCCACCCACCGCTCACCCACCCACCGCTCACCCACCTGCTCACCCACCGCTCACCCACCCACCCAACCGTCGCTCACCCACCGCTCACCCACCCACCAGCTCACCCACCTGCTCACCCACCCGCCAGCTCACCAACCCACCCACCTGCTCACCCACCCACCCACCCACCTGCTCACCCACCCACCCGCTCACCCACCCACCCACCGCTCACCCACCGCTCACCCCACCCGCTCACCACTCACCCACCCACCCACCCGTTCACCCACCCGCTCACCCACCTGCGTACCCGCTCACCCACCCACTCACCGCTCACCCAACTGCTCGCTCACCCACCTGCTCACTCACCCACCCACCGCTCACCCACCCACCCACCCGCTCACCCACCTGCTCACCGCTCACCCACCCGCTCACCGCTCACCCACCCGCTCACCGCTCACCCACCCCCCGCTCACCGACCCACCCACCGCTCACCCACCTGCTCCCCCACCCACCCGCTCACCCACCCGCTTACCCACCGCTCAGCCACCACCCTCCCACCCACCTACTGCCCACCCACCGCTCACCCACTCAACCACCGCTCACCCACCCACCGCTCACCCACCCGCTCACCGCTCACCCACCCGCTCACCGCTCACCCACCCCCCGCTCACCGACCCACCCACCGCTCACCCACCTGCTCCCCCACCCACCCGCTTACCCACCGCTCACCCACCTGCTCCCCCACCCACCCGCCCACCCACTGCTCACCCACCGCTCACCCACCGCTCACCCACCCACCTACTGCCCACCCACCGCTCACCCACTCAACCACCGCTCACCCACCCACCGCTCACCCACCCGCTCACCGCTCACCCACCCGCTCACCGCTCACCCACCCCCCGCTCACCCACCTGCTCACCCACCCACCGCACACCCACCCACCCACCCACGCGCTCACCCACCGCTCACCCACCCGCTTACCCACCGCTCAGCCACCACTCACCCACCCACCTACCGCCCACCCACTGCTCACCCACCGCTCACCCACCGCTCACCCACCCACCCACCGCTCACCCACCGCTCACCCACCCACCCGCTCACCCACCTACTCACCCGCTCACCAACCCACCCAGCCGCTCACCAACCCACCCACCGCTCACCCACCCACCGCTCACCCACCTGCTCACCCACCGCTCACCCACCCATCCACCCGCCGCTCACCCACTGCTCACCCACCCACCCGCTCACCCACCTGCTCGCTCACTCACCCACCCACCCGCTCACCAACCCACCCACTCGCTCACCAACCCACCCACCGCTCACCCACCCACCCGCTCACCCACCTGTTCACCCACCCACCCGCTCACCCACTCACCCACCGCTCACCCACCGCTCCCCCACCGCTCACCCACCCGCTCACCGCTCACCCACCCACCCACCCACCTGCTCACCCACCGCTCACCCGCCCGCTCACCCACCCACTGCTCACCCACCGCTCACCCACCGCTCACCCACCCGCTCACCCACCGCTCACCCACCCACCTCTCACCCACCCGCTCACCCACCCACCGCTCACCCCCCCGCTCACCCATCCACCGCTCACCCACCGCTCACCCACCCACCCACCCGCCGCTCACCCCCCTGCTCACCCACCCACCGCTCACCCACCGCTCACCCACCTGCTCACCGCTCACCCACCCGCTCACCGCTCACACACCCACCCACCGCTCACCCACCCGCTCACCCACCGCTCACCCACTGCTCACCCACCCACCCACCCACCGCTCACCCACTGCTCAACCACCTGCTCACCTACCCGCTCACCGCTCACCCACCCACCCACCGCTCACCCACCTGCTCACCCACCGCTCACCCACCCGCTCACCCACCAACCTGCTCACCCACCCACCCGCTCACCCACCCACCCACCGCTCACTCACCCACCCACCCACCCGCTCACCCACTTGCGTACCCGCTCACCCACCCGCTCACCGCTCACCCACCCGCTCACCCACCGCTCACCCACCGCTCACCCACCTGCTCACCCACCCACCCGCTCACCCACCGCTCACCCACCCGCTCACCCACCGCTCACCCACTGCTCACCCACCCACTCACCCACCGCTCACCCACCAGCTCACCCACCCACCGCTCACCCACCGCTCACTCACCGCTCACCCACCCGCACACCCACCCACCGCTCACCCACCGCTCACCCACCACTCACCCACCCGCTCACCCACCCACTGCTCACCCACCGCTCACCCACCGCCCACCCACCCACTGCTCACCCACCCACCGCTCACCGACCTGCTCACCCACCGCTCACCCACCGTTCACCCACCCAACCACCCGTCGCTCACCCACCGCTCACCCACCCACCAGCTCACCCACCTGCTCACCCACCCGCCAGCTCACTCACCCTCCCACCCACTCACCAATCCACCCACCTGCTCACCCACCCACCCGCTCACCCATCCACCCACCGCTCACCCACCGCTCACCCCACCCGCTTACCGCTCACCCACCCACCCACCCGCTCACCCACCCGCTCACCCACCTGCGTACCCGCTCACCCACCCGCTCACCGCTCACCCAACTGCTCGCTCACCCACCTGCCCACCCACCGCTCACCCACCGCTCACCACCCGCTCACCCACCCGCTCACCCACCGCTCACCCACCGCTCACCCACCGCTCACCCACCTGCTCACCCACCGCTCACCCACCGCTCACCACCCGCTCACCCACCCACCCACCCACCGCTCACCCACCTGCTCACCCACCCACCCACCGCTCACCCACCGCTCACCCACCTGCTCACCCACCCACCCACCGCTCACCCACCCGCTCACCCACCCGCTCACCCACCTGCTCACTCACCTGCGTACCCGCTCACCCAACTGCTCGCTCACCCACCTGCTCACTCACCCACCCACCGCTCACCCACCCACCCACCCGCTCACCCACCTGCTCACCGCTCACCCACCCGCTCACCGCTCACCCACCCGCTCACCGCTCACCCACCCCCCGCTCACCGACCCACCCACCGCTCACCCACCTGCTCCCCCACCCACCCGCTCACCCACCCGCTTACCCACCGCTCAGCCACCACCCTCCCACCCACCTACCGCCCACCCACTGCTCACCCACCGCTCACCCACCGCTCACCCACCCACCTACTGCCCACCCACCGCTCACCCACTCAACCACCGCTCACCCACCCACCGCTCACCCACCCAACCACCGCTCACCCACCTGCTCACCCACCCACCCACCGCTCACCCACCGCTCACCCACCCACCCGCTCACCCACCTGCGTACCCGCTCACCCACCCACTCACCGCTCACCCACCCGCTCACCCACCCACCCATCGCTCACCCACCTGCTCACCCAGCCACCCACCGCTCACCCACCCGCTCACCCACCTGCTCACCCACCCACCCGCTCACTCACCCACGCGCTCACCCACCCGCTCACCCACACACCCACCGCTTACCCACCGCTCAGCCACCACTCACCCACCGCTCACCCACCCACCCACCACTCACCCACCGCTCACCCACCGCTCACCCACTGCTCACCCACCGCTCACCCACCGCTCACCCACCCACCCACCGCTCACCCACCGCTCACCCACCGCTCACCCACTCACCAACTGCTCACCCACCCAACCACCCACCGCTCACCCACCCACCCACCGCTCACCCACCTTCTCACCCACCCACCCACCGCTCACCCACCTGCTCACCCACCCACCCACCGCTCAGCCACCGCTCACCCACCTGCTCACCCACCCACCGCTCACCCATCGCTCACCCACCCGCTCACCCACCCGCTCACCCACCGCTCACCCACCGCTCACCCACCCGCTCACCCACCGCTCACCCACCCACCGCTCACCCAGCCACCGCTCACCCAGCCACCGCTCACCCACCCGTTCACCCACCCACCGCTCACCCAGCCACCACTCACCCACCGCTCACCCACCGCTCACCCAGCCACCGCTCACCCAGCCACCGCTCACCCACCCGTTCACCCACCCACCGCTCACTCACCGCTCACCCACCCGCACACCCACCCACCGCTCACACACTGCTCACCCACCACTCACCCACCCGCTCACCCACCCACTGCTCACCCACCGCTCACCCATCGCCCACCCACCCACTGCTCACCAACCCACCCACGGCTCACCCACCTGCTCACCCACTGCTCACCCACCGCTCACCCACCCACCCACCGCTCACCCACTGCTCACCCACCCGCTCACCCACCAACCAACCCGCTCACCCACCCGCTCACCCACCTGCTCACCCACCGCTCACCCACCGCTCACCCACCCACGCACCGCTCACCCACCGCTCACCCACCCACCCGCTCACCCACCTACTCACCCACTCACCAACCCACCCACCCGCTCACCAACCCACCCCACCGCTCACCCACCCACCCGCTCACCCACTGCTCACCCACCCGCTCACCGCTCACCCACCCACCCACCCACCCGCTCACCCACCCGCTCACCGCTCACCCACCCACCCACCCACCCGCTCACCCACCGCTCACCCACCGCGCACCCACCCGCTCACCCACCACTCACTCACCGCTCACCCACCCACTGCTCACCCACCCACCCACCGCTCACCCACCGCTCACCCACCCACCCACCGCTCACCCACCGCTCACCCACGCACCCACCGCTCACCCACCTGCTCACCCACCCACCCACGGCTCACCCACCGCTCACCCACCGCTCACCCACCCACCCACCGCTCACCCACCCGCTCACCCACCGCTCACCCACCTGCTCACCCACCCACCCACCGCTCACCCACCTGCTCACCCACCCACCCGCTCACCCACCCGCTCACACACCGCTCACCCACCGCTCACCCACCGCTCACCCACCGCTCACCCACCCACTGCTCACCCACCCACCCATCGCTCACCCACCCGCTCACCGCTCACCCACCCGCTCACCCACCGCTCACCGCTCACCCACCGCTCACCCACCCGCTCACCCACGCACCCGCTCACCCACCCGCTCACTGCTCACCCTCCCAACCACCCACCGCTCACCCACCGTTCACCCACCCGCTCACCCACCCACCGCTCACCCACCCGCTCACCCACTCACCGCTCACCCACCGCTCACTCACCCGCTCACCCACCCACCCACCGCTCACCCACCGCTCACCCACCTGCTCACCCACCCGCTCACCGCTCACCCACCCACCCACCGCTCTCCCACCTGCTCATCCACCCGCTCACCGCTCACCCACCCACCCACCGCTCACCCACCTGCTCAGCCACCCAACCATCGCGCACCCACCCACCCACCCACTCACCCACCCACCCACCACTCACCCACCCATCCACCGCTCATCCACCTGCTCACACACCTGCTCACCCACCGCTCACCCACCCACCGCTCACCCACCCACCCGCTCACCCACCTGCTCACCCACCCGCCCGCTCACTCACCCACCCACCCACCCACCCGCTCACCCACCCGCTCACCCACCCGCTCACCCACCCACCCGCTCACCCAAACACCCACCGCTCACCCACTGCTCACCCACCCGCTCACCCACCAACCCACCCGCTCACCCACCCGCTCACCCACCCACCGCTCACACACCTGCTCACCCACCGCTCACCCACCCACCCACCCGCCGCTCACTCACTGCTCACCCACCCACCCGCCCCTCACCCACCGCTCACCCACCGCTCACCAACCCACCCGCTCACCCACCTACTCACCCGCTCACCAACCCACCCACCCGCTCACCAACCCACCCACCGCTCACCCACCCACCCGCTCACCCACCTGCTCACCCACCCAACCACCCACCCGCTCACCCACCGCTCACCCACCCGCTCACCCACCGCTCACTCACCACTCACCCACCACTCACCCACCCGCTCACCCACCCACTGCTCACCCATCGCTCACCCACCGCTCACCCACCCACTGCTCACCCACCCACCCATCTCTCACCCACCCGCTCACCGCTCACCCACCTGCTCACCCACCGCTCACCCACCCACTGCTCACTCACCGCTCACCCACCGCTCACCCACCCACTCACCCACCCACCCGCTCACCCACCCGCTCACCCACCCACCCACCGCTTACCCACCGCTCAGCCACCACTCACCCACCGCTCACCCGCTCACCCACCGCTCACCCACTGCTCACCCACCGCTCACCCACTGCTCACCCACCGCTCACCCACCCACCTACCGCTCACCCACCGTCACCCACTCACCCACCGCTCACCCACCCACCCATCCACCGCTCACCCACCCACCCACCCACCACTCACCCACCCACCCACCGCTCACCCACCGCTCACCCACGCACCTACCGCTCACCCACCGCTCACCCACCTGCTCACCCACCCACCCACCGCTCACCCACCGCTCACCCACCTGCTCACCCACCCACCCACCGCTCACCCACCTGCTCTCCCACCGCTCACCCACCGCTCACCCACCGCTCACCCACCCACCCGCTCACCCACCCGCTCACCCACCGCTCACCCACCTGCTCACCCACCCACCCACCCACCGCTCACCCACCTGCTCACCCACCCACCCGCTCACCCACCCGCTCACCCACCGCTCACCCACCGCTCACCCACCCGCTCACCCACCCGCTCACCCACCGCTCACCCACCCGCTCACCCACCCGCTCACCCACCCACCCACCGCTCACCCACCTGCTCACCCACCGCTCACCCACCACTCACCCACCCACCCACCCGCCACTCACCCACTGCTCACCCACCCACCCACCGCTCACCAACACACCCGCTCACCCACCTACTCACCCGCTCACCAACCCACCCACCCGCTCACCAACCCACCCACCGCTCACCCACCCACCCGCTCACCCACCTGCTCACCCACATACCCGCTCACCCACCCACCCACCGCTCACCCACCGCTCACCCACCCGCTCACCCACCGCTCACCCACCGCTCACCAACCCACCCGCTCACCCACCTACTCACCCGCTCACCAACCCACCCACCCGCTCACCAACCCACCCACCGCTCACCCACCCACCCGCTCACCCACCTGCTCACCCACCCACTCACCCACCCGCTCACCCACCGCTCACCCACCCGCTCACCCACCGCTCACTCACCACTCACCCACCACTCACCCACCCGCTCACCCACCCATTGCTCACCCATCGCTCACCCACCGCTCACCCACCCACTGCTCACCCACCCACCCATCGCTCACCCACCCGCTCACCGCTCACCCACCTGCTCACCCACCGCTCACCCACCCACTGCTCACTCACCGCTCACCCACCGCTCACCCACCCACTCACCCACCCACCCGCTCACCCACCCGCTCACCCACCCACCCACCGCTTACCCACCGCTCAGCCACCACTCAACCACCGCTCACCAGCTCACCCACCGCTCACCCACCGCTCACCCACTGCTCACCCACCGCTCACCCATCGCTCACCCACCCACCTACCGCTCACCCACCGCACACTCACCACTCACCCACCACTCACCCACCCGCTCACCCACCCACTGCTCACCCATCGCTCACCCACCGCTCACCCACCCACTGCTCACCCACCCACCCATCGCTCACCCACCCGCTCACCGCTCACCCACCTGCTCACCCACCGCTCACCCACCCACTGCTCACTCACCGCTCACCCACCGCTCACCCACCCACTCACCCACCCACCTGCTCACCCACCCGCTCACCCACCCACCCACCGCTTACCCACCGCTCAGCCACCACTCACCCACCGCTCACCCGCTCACCCACCGCTCACCCACCGCTCACCCACTGCTCACCCACCGCTCACCCACCGCTCACCCACCCACCTACCGCTCACCCACCGTCACCCACTCACCCACCGCTCACCCACCCGCCCATCCACCGCTCACCCACCCACCCACCCACCACTCACCCACCCACCCACCGCTCACCCACCGCTCACCCACGCACCCACCGCTCACCCACCGCTCACCCACCTGCTCACCCACCCACCGCTCAACCACCGCTCACCCACCTGCTCACCCACCCACCCACCGCTCACCCACCTGCTCACCCACCCACCCACCGCTCACCCACCGCTCACCCACCTGCTCACCCACCCACCCACCGCTCACCCATCCGCTCACCCACCGCTCACCCACCGCTCACCCACCGCTCACCCACCCACCCGCTCACCCACCCGCTCACCCACCGCTCACCCACCTGCTCACCCACCCACCCACCCACCGCTCACCCACCTGCTCACCCACCCACCCGCTCACCCACCCGCTCACCCACCGCTCACCCACCCGCTCACCCACCCGCTCACCCACCCGCTCACCCACCACTCACTCACCCGCTCACCCACCCGCTCACCCACCCGCTCACCCACCCACCCACCACTCACCCACCTGCTCACCCACCACTCACCCACTGCTCACCCACCCACCCACCGCTCACCAACCCACCCGCTCACCCACCTACTCACCCGCTCACCAACCCACCCACCCGCTCACCAACCCACCCACCGCTCACCCACCCACCCGCTCACCCATCTGCTCACCCACACACCCGCTCACCCACCCACCCACCGCTCACCCACCGCTCACCCACCCGCTCACCGCTCACCCACCCACCTACCCACCCGCTCACCCACCGCTCACCCACCCGCTCACCCACCGCTCACTCACCACTCACCCACCCACTCACCCACCCGCCCACCCACCCACTGCTCACCCACCGCTCACCCACCCACTCATCGCTCACCCACCCGCTCACCGCTCACCCACCTGCTCACCCACCGCTCAACCACCCACTGCTCACTCACCGCTCACCCACCGCTCACCCACCCACTCACCCACCCACCCGCTCACCCACCCGCTCACCCACCCACCCACCGCTTACCCACCGCTCAGCCACCACTCACCCACCACTCACCCGCTCACCCACCGCTCACCCACTGCTCACCCACTGCTCACCCACCGCTCACCCACTGTCACCCACTCACCCACCGCTCACCCACCCACCCATCCACCGCTCACACACCCACCCACCCACCGCTCACCCACCGCTCACCCACGCACCCACCGCTCACCCACCGCTCACCCACCTGCTCACCCACCCACCCACCGCTCACCCACCTGCTCACCCACCCACCCACCGTTCACCCACCGCTCACCCACCTGCTCACCCACCCACCCACCGCTCACCCACCCGCTCACCCACCGCTCACCCACCGCTCACCCACCCACCCACCGCTCACCCGCCTGCTCACCCACCCACCCACCGCTCACTCACCACTCACCCACCACTCACTCACCCGCTCACCCACCCGCTCACCCACCCGCTCACCCACCCACCCACCACTCACCCACCTGCTCACCCGCCACTCACCCACTGCTCACCCACCCACCCACCGCTCACCAACCCACCCGCTCACCCACCTACTCACCCGCTCACCAACCCACCCACCCGCTCACCAACCCACCCACCGCTCACCCACCCACCCGCTCACCCATCTGCTCACCCACACACCCGCTCACCCACCCACCCACCGCTCACCCACCGCTCACCCACCCGCTCACCGCTCACCCACCCACCTACCCACCCGCTCACCCACCGCTCACCCACCCGCTCACCCACCGCTCACTCACCACTCACCCACCCACTCACCCACCCGCCCACCCACCCACTGCTCACCCACCGCTCACCCACCCACTCATCGCTCACCCACCCGCTCACCGCTCACCCACCTGCTCACCCACCGCTCAACCACCCACTGCTCACTCACCGCTCACCCACCGCTCACCCACCCACTCACCCACCCACCGCTCAGCCACCACTCACCCACCACTCACCCGCTCACCCACCGCTCACCCACTGCTCACCCACTGCTCACCCACCGCTCACCCACCGTCACCCACTCACCCACCGCTCACCCACCCACCCATCCACCGCTCACACACCCACCCACCCACCGCTCACCCACCGCTCACCCACGCACCCACCGCTCACCCACCGCTCACCCACCTGCTCACCCACCCACCCACCGCTCACCCACCTGCTCACCCACCCACCCACCGTTCACCCACCGCTCACCCACCTGCTCACCCACCCACCCACCGCTCACCCACCCGCTCACCCACCGCTCACCCACCGCTCACCCACCCACCCACCGCTCACCCGCCTGCTCACCCACCCACCCACCGCTCACCCACCGCTCACCCACCTGCTCACCCACACACCCGCTCACCCACCCACCCACCGCTCACCCACCACTCACCCACCCGCTCACCGCTCACCCACCCACCCACCTGCTCACCCACCGCTCACCCACCCGCTCACCCACCGCTCACTCACCACTCACCCACCACTCACCCACCCGCTCACCCACCCACTGCTCACCCACCGCTCACCCACCCACTGCTCACTCACCGCTCACCCACCGCTCACCCACCCACTCACCCACCCACCGGCTCACCCACCCGCTCACCCACCCACCCACCGCTCACCCACCCACTCACCCACCCACCTGCTCACCCACCCGCTCACCCACCCACCCACCGCTTACCCACCGCTCAGCCACCACTCACCCACCGCTCACCCGCTCACCCACCGCTCACCCACCGCTCACCCACTGCTCACCCACCGCTCACCCACCGCTCACCCACCCACCTACCGCTCACCCACCGTCACCCACTCACCCACCGCTCACCCACCCGCCCATCCACCGCTCACCCACCCACCCACCCACCACTCACCCACCCACCCACCGCTCACCCACCGCTCACCCACGCACCCACCGCTCACCCACCGCCCACCCACCGCTCAACCACCGCTCACCCACCTGCTCACCCACCCACCCACCGCTCACCCACCTGCTCACCCACCCACCCACCGCTCACCCACCGCTCACCCACCTGCTCACCCACCCACCCACCGCTCACCCATCCGCTCACCCACCGCTCACCCACCGCTCACCCACCCACCCGCTCACCCACCCGCTCACCCACCGCTCACCCACCTGCTCACCCACCCACCCACCCACCGCTCACCCACCTGCTCACCCACCCACCCGCTCACCCACCCGCTCACCCACCGCTCACCCACCCGCTCACCCACCCGCTCACCCACCCGCTCACCCACCACTCACTCACCCGCTCACCCACCCGCTCACCCACCCGCTCACCCACCCACCCACCACTCACCCACCTGCTCACCCGCCACTCACCCACTGCTCACCCACCCACCCACCGCTCACCAACCCACCCGCTCACCCACCTACTCACCCACTCACCAACCCACCCACCCGCTCACCAACCCACCCACCGCTCACCCACCCACCCGCTCACCCATCTGCTCACCCACACACCCGCTCACCCACCCACCCACCGCTCACCCACCGCTCACCCACCCGCTCACCGCTCACCCACCCACCTACCCACCCGCTCACCCACCGCTCACCCACCCGCTCACCCACCGCTCACTCACCACTCACCCACCCACTCACCCACTGCTCACCCACCGCTCACCCACCCACTCATCGCTCACCCACCCGCTCACCGCTCACCCACCTGCTCACCCACCGCTCAACCACCCACTGCTCACTCACCGCTCACCCACCGCTCACCCACCCACTCACCCACCCACCCGCTCACCCACCCGCTCACCCACCCACCCACCGCTTACCCACCGCTCAGCCACCACTCACCCACCGCTCACCCGCTCACCCACCGCTCACCCACTGCTCACCCACTGCTCACCCACCGCTCACCCACCGTCACCCACTCACCCACCGCTCACCCACCCACCCATCCACCGCTCACACACCCACCCACCCACCGCTCACCCACCGCTCACCCACGCACCCACCGCTCACCCACCGCTCACCCACCTGCTCACCCACCCACCCACCGCTCACCCACCTGCTCACCCACCCACCCACCGTTCACCCACCGCTCACCCACCTGCTCACCCACCCACCCACCGCTCACCCACCCGCTCACCCACCGCTCACCCACCGCTCACCCACCCACCCACCGCTCACCCGCCTGCTCACCCACCCACCCACCGCTCACCCACCGCTCACCCACCTGCTCACCCACACACCCGCTCACCCACCCACCCACCGCTCACCCACCACTCACCCACCCGCTCACCGCTCACCCACCCGCTCACCCACCGCTCACCCACCGCTCACCCACCCACCCACCGCTCACCCGCCTGCTCACCCACCCACCCACCGCTCACCCACCACTCACCCACCCGCTCACCCACCCACTGCTCACCCACCGCTCACCCACCCACTGCTCACTCACCGCTCACCCACCGCTCACCCACCCACTCACCCACCCACCGGCTCACCCACCCGCTCACCCACCCACCCACCGCTTACCCACCGCTCAGCCACCACTCACCCACCGCTCACCCGCTCACCCACCGCTCACCCACTGCTCACCCACCACTCACCCACTGCTCACCCACCGTCACCCACTCACCCACCGCTCACCCACCCACCCATCCACCGCTCACCCACCCACCCACCCATCGCTCACCCACCCACCCACCGCTCACCCACCGCTCACCCACGCACCCACCGCTCACCCACCGCTCACCCACCTGCTCACCCACCCACCCACCGCTCACCCACCTGCTCACCCACCCACCCACCGCTCACCCACCGCTCACCCACCTGCCCACCCACCGCTCACCCAGCCGCTCACCCACCGCTCACCCACCGCTCACCCACCGCTCACCCACCCACCCACCGCTCACCCACCTGCTCACCCACCCACCCACCGCTCACCCACCGCTCACCCACCTGCTCACCCACCCAGCCACCGCTCACCCACCCGCTCACCCACCGCTCACCCACCGCTCACCCACCCACCCGCTCACCCACCCGCTCACCCACCGCTCACCCACCTGCTCACCCACCCACCCACCCACCGCTCACCCACCTGCTCACCCACCCACCCGCTCACCCACCCGCTCACCCACCGCTCACCCACCCGCTCACCCACCCGCTCACCCACTGCTCACCCACCGCTCACCCACCCGCTCACCCACCCACTGCTCACCCACCGCTCACCCACCCACTGCTCACCCACCCACCCGCTCACCCACCCACCCACCGCTTACTCACCCACAGCTCACTCACCACTCACCCACCGCTCACCCACCCGCTCACCCACCCACCCACCGCTCACCCACCGTTCACCCACCCGCTCACCCACCCACCGCTCACCCACCCGCTCACCCACCCACCGCTCAGCCACCGCTCACTCACCCGCTCACCCACCCACCCCCTCACCCACCCACCCACCGCTCACCCACCGCTCACCCACCTGCTCACCCACCCGCTCACCGCTCACCCACCCACCGCTCACCCACCCACCCACTCACCCGCTCACCCACCCACCACTCACCCACCCATCCACCGCTCATCCACCTGCTCACACACCTGCTCACCCACCCGCCCGCTCACTCACCCACCCACCCACCCACCCGCTCACCCACCTGCTCACCCACCCACCCGCTCACCCAAACACCCACCGCTCACCCACTGCTCACCCACCCGATCACCCACCAACCCACCCGCTCTCCCACCTGTGTACCCGCTCACCCACCCGCTCACCCACCCACCCGCTCACCCACCCTCCCGCTCACCCACCCGCTCACCCACCCACCCGCTCACCCACCCGCTCACCGCTCACCCACCCACCCACCGCTCACCCACCGTTCACCCACCCGCTCACCCACCCACCGCTCACCCACCCGCTCACCCACCCACCGCTCACCCACCGCTCACCCACCCGCTCACCCACCCACCGCTCACCCACCGTTCACCCACCCGCTCACCCACCCACCGCTCACCCACCCGCTCACCCACCCACCGCTCACCCACCGCTCACTCACCCGCTCACCCACCCACCCACTCACTCACCCACCGCTCACCCACCTGCTCACCCACCCGCTCACCGCTCACCCACCCAGCGCTCACCCACCGCTCACCCACCTGCTCACCCACCCGCTCACCGCTCACCCACCCACCCACCGCTCACCCACCTGCTCACCCACCCACCCATCGCTCACCCACCCACCCACCCACTCACCCGCTCACCCACCCACCACTCACCCACCCATCCACCGCTCATCCACCTGCTCACACACCTGCTCACCCACCGCTCACCCACCCACCGCTCACCCACCTGCTCACCCACCCGCCCGCTCACTCACCCACCCACCCACCCACCTGCTCACCCACCTGCTCACCCACCCACCCGCTCACCCAAACACCCACTGCTCACCCACCCGCTCACCCACCAACCCACCCGCTCACCCACCTGCGTACCTGCTCACCCACCCACCCGCTCACCCACCCGCTCATCCACCCACCCGCTCACCCACCCGCTCACCGCTCACCCACCCACCCACCGCTCACCCACCGTTCACCCACCCGCTCACCCACCCACCGCTCACCCACCCGCTCACCCACCCACCGCTCACCCACCGCTCACTCACCCGCTCACCCACCCACCCGCTCACCCACCCACCCCTCACCCACCGCTCACTCACCCGCTCACCCACCCACCCGCTCACTCACCCACCGCTCACCCACCTGCTCACCCACCCGCACACCGCTCACCCACCCACCGCTCACCCATCGCTCACCCACCTGCTCACCCACCCGCTCACCGCTTACCCACCCACCCACCGCTCACCCACCTGCTCACCCACCCACCCACCACTCACGCACCCATCCACCGCTCATCCACCTGCTCACACACCTGCTCACCCACCGCTCACCCACCCACCCAACCACCCACCTGCTCACCCACCCGCCCGGTCACTCACCCACCCACCCACCCACCCGCTCACCCACCTGCTCACCCACCCACCCGCTCACCCAAACACCCACCGCTCACCCAATGCTCACCCACCCGCTCACCCACCAACCCACCCGCTCGCCCACCTGCGTACCCGCTCACCCACCCACTCACCCACCTGCTCACCCACCCACCCACTGCTCACCCACCTGCTCACCCACCGCTCACCCACCGCTCACCCACCCACCCACCCGCCGCTCACCCACTGCTCACCCACCCACCCGCTCACCCACCGCTCACCCACCCGCCCGCTCACCCACCTACTCACCCGCTCACCAACCCACCCACCCGCTCACCAACCCACCCACCGCTCACCCACCCACCCGCTCACCCACCTGCTCACCCACCCACCCACCGCTCACCCACCGCTCACCCACCTGCTCACCGCTCACCCACCCGCTCACCCACCGCTCACCCACCTGCTCACCGCTCACCCACCGGCTCACCCACCCGCTCACCCACCGCTCACCTACCCGCTCACCCACCGCTCATTCACTGCACACCCACCACTCACCCACCCGCTCACCCACCCACTGCTCACTCACCGCTCACCCACCGCTCACCCACCGCTCACCCACCCACCCGCTCACCCACCCACCCATCGCTCACCCACCCGCTCACCGCTCACCTACCCACTGCTCACTCACTGCTCACCCACCGCTCACCCAACCGCTCACCCACCCACCCGCTCACCGCTCACCCACCCACCCACCCACCGCTCACCCACCCGCTCACCGCTCACCCACCCACCCACCCACCGCTCACCCACCGCTCACCCACCCGCTCACCCACCCACCGCTCACCCACCGCTCACTCACCCGCTCACCCACCCACGCACCCATCGCTCACCCACCCAACCACCCACTCACCCACCCACCCACCCGCTCACCCACCCACCACTCACCCACCCATCCACCGCTCATCCACCTGCTCACACACCTGCTCACCCACCGCTCACCCACCCACCCGCTCACCCACCTGCTCACCCACCCACCCGCTCACCCAAACACCCACCGCTCACCCACTGCTCACCCACCCGCTCACCCACCAACCCACCCGCTCACCCACCTGCGTACCCGCTCACCCACCCGCTCACCCACCTGCTCACCCACCCACCCGCTCACCCAAACACCCACCGCTCACCCACCGCTCACCCACCACTCACCCACTGCTCACCCACCGCTCACCCACCCACTCACCCACCCACTGCTCACCCACTGCTCACCCACCGCTCACCCACCCACCGCTCACCCACCCGCTCACCCACCGCTCACCCACCCACTGCTCACCCACCGCTCACCCACCGCTCACCCACCTGCTCACCCACCGCTCACCCACCCACCGTTCACCCACCCACTCACCCACCCACTCACCCAGCCGCTCACCCACCCACTCACCCACCCACTCACCGCTCACCCACTCACTCACCCTCTCACCCATCCATTCACTCACCCACTCACCCAACCGCTCACCCACCCACTCACCCACCCTGTCACCCAACCACTCACCCACCCACTCGCTCACCCACCCGCTCACCTGCCCACCCGCTCACCCACTCGCTCACCCACCCACTCATCCACCCACTCACCCAACCGCTCACCCACCCACTCACCCACCCTGTCACCCAACCACTCACCCACCCACTCGCTCACCCACCCACTAACCTACCCACTCACCCATCCGCTCAACCACTCGCTCACCCAACCACTCACCCATCCACTCACCGCTCACCCACTCACTCACCCTCTCACCCACCCATTCACTCACCCACTCACCCACCCGCTCACCCACCCGCTCACTCACCCAACCACTCACCCAACCACTCACCCACCCACCCACTCACCCACCCACTCACCCACCCACTCCCCACCCTGTCACCCAACTACTCACCCACCCACTCACCCGCTCACCCACCTGCTCACCCACCCACCCACCGCTCACCCACCCACCCACCCATCTGCTCACCCACCCACCCACCCGCTCACCCACCCATCCACCGCTCACCCACCGCTCACCCACCCACCCACCGCCCACCCACCTGCTCACCCACCCACCTACCGCTCACCCACCCACCCCTCACCCACCTGTTCACCCACCGCTCACCCACCCACCCACCCGCCGCTCACCCACCGCTCACCCACCTGCTCACCCACCCGCCCGCTCACTCACCCACCCACCCGCTCACCCAACCACCGCTCACCCACCCACCCACTCACCCACCCACCCACCGCTCACCCACCGCTCACCCACCCGCTCACCGCTCACCCACCCACCCACCCGCTCACCCACCTGCGTACCCGCTCACCCACCCGCTCACCCACCCACCCACCGCTCACCCACAGCTCACCCACTCACCCACCCACCGCTCACCCACTCGCTCACCCACCCACCCGCTCACCCACCTGCTCACCCACCCACCCGCTCACCCACCCGCTCACCGCTCACCCACCGCTCACCCACCACTCACCCACTGCTCACCCACCGCTCACCCACCCACTCACCCACCCACTGCTCACCCACTGCTCACCCACCGCTCACCCACCCACCGCTCACCCACCCGCTCACCCACCGCTCACCCACCCACTGCTCACCCACCGCTCACCCACCGCTCACCCACCTGCTCACCCACCGCTCACCCACCCACCGTTCACCCACCCACTCACCCACCCACTCACCCAGCCGCTCACCCACCCACTCACCCACCCACTCACCGCTCACCCACTCACTCACCCTCTCACCCATCCATTCACTCACCCACTCACCCAACCGCTCACCCACCCACTCACCCACCCTGTCACCCAACCACTCACCCACCCACTCGCTCACCCACCCGCTCACCTGCCCACCCGCTCACCCACTCGCTCACCCACCCACTCATCCACCCACTCACCCAACCGCTCACCCACCCACTCACCCACCCTGTCACCCAACCACTCACCCACCCACTCGCTCACCCACCCACTAACCTACCCACTCACCCATCCGCTCAACCACTCGCTCACCCAACCACTCACCCATCCACTCACCGCTCACCCACTCACTCACCCTCTCACCCACCCATTCACTCACCCACTCACCCACCCGCTCACCCACCCGCTCACTCACCCAACCACTCACCCAACCACTCACTCACCCACCCACTCACCCACCCACTCCCCACCCTGTCACCCAACTACTCACCCACCCACTCACCCGCTCACCCACCTGCTCACCCACCCACCCACCGCTCACCCACCCACCCACCCATCTGCTCACCCACCCACCCACCCGCTCACCCACCCATCCACCGCTCACCCACCGCTCACCCACCCACCCACCGCCCACCCACCTGCTCACCCACCCACCTACCGCTCACCCACCCACCCCTCACCCACCTGTTCACCCACCGCTCACCCACCCACCCACCCGCCGCTCACCCACCGCTCACCCACCCAGTCGCTCACCCACCTGCTCACCCACCCGCCCGCTCACTCACCCACCCACCCGCTCACCCAACCACCGCTCACCCACCCACCCACTCACCCACCCACCCACCGCTCACCCACCGCTCACCCACCCACTCACCGCTCACCCACCCACCCACCCGCTCACCCACCTGCGTACCCGCTCACCCACCCGCTCACCCACCCACCCACCGCTCACCCACAGCTCACCCACCCACCCACCCACCGCTCACCCACAGCTCACCCACTCACCCACCCACCGCTCACCCACTCGCTCACCCACCCACCCGCTCACCCACCTGTGTACCTGCTCACCCACCCGCTCACCGCTCACCCATCCGCTCACCCACCCACCCACCGCTCACCCACTCGCTCACCCACCCACCCACCGCTCACCCACCCGCTCACCCACCTGCTCACCCACCCACCCGCTCACTCACCCACCCGCTCACCCACCTCTCACCCACCGCTCACCCACCGCTCACCCACCTCTCACCCACCGCTCACCCACCCACCCACCGCTCACCCACTGCTCACCCACCGCTCACCCACCCACCCACCGCTCACCCACCACACACCCACAGCTCACCCACCCACCCACCCACCGCTCACCCACCGCTAACCCACCCGTTCACCCACCTGCGTACCCGCTCACCCACCGCTCACCCACCTGCTCACCCACCCACCCGCTCACCCACCTGCGTACCCTCTCACCCACCGCTCACCCACCCACCACTCACCCACCCGCCCACTCACTCACCCACCCGCTCACCAACCCACCCACCGCTCACCCACCCACCCGCTCACCCACCTGCTCACCCACCCACCCGCTCACCCAAACACCCACCGCTCACCCACCGCTCACCCACCCGCTCACCCACCCATCCACCCGCACACCCACCTGCGTTCCCGCTCATCCACCCGCTCACCCACCCGCTCACCCACCCACCTACCGCTCACCCACCCACCCACCCGCTCACCCACCTGCGTACCCGCTCACCCACCCACCCACCGCTCACCCACCCGCTCACCCACCCACCCACCTGCTCACGCACCTGTGTACCCGCTCACCCACCCGCTCACCGCTCACTCACCCGCTCACCCACCCACCCAACGCTCACCCACCGCTCACCCACCTGCTCACCCACCCACCCACCGCTCACCCACCGCTCACCCACCGCTCACCCACCTGCTCACCCACCCACCCACTGCTCACCCACCGCTCACCCACCCACCCACCACTCACCCACCGCTCACCCACCTGCTCACCCACCCACCCACCTGCTCACTCACCCACCCACCGCTCACCCACCGCTCACCCACACGCTCACCCACCCACCCACCCACCGCTCACCCACCGCTCACGCACCGCTCACCCAGCGCTCACCCACCGCTCACCCACCTGCTCACCCACCCACCGCTCACCCACCGCTCACCCACCCGCTCACCCACCCACCCATCCACCGCTCACCCACCGCTCACCCACCGCTCACCCACACACCGCTCACCCTCCGCTCACCCACACGCTCACCCACCCACCCACTGCCCACCCACCCACCGCTCACCCACCTGCTCACCCACCGCTCACCCACTGCTCACCCACCCACCCACCCGCCACTCACCCACCGCTCACCCACCCACCCGCTGACCCACCTGCTCACCCAAACACCTGCTCACTCACCCACACACCCACTCACCAACCCACCCACCCGCTCACCAACCCACCCACCGCTCACCCACCCACCCGCTCACCCACCTGTTCACCCACCCACCCGCTCACCCACCCTGTCATCCAACCACTCACCACCCACTCGCTCACCCACCCACTCACCCACCGACCCACCCTGTCACCCAACCACTCACCCACCCACTCGCTCACCCACTCGCTCACCCACTCGCTCACCCACTCGCTCACCCACTCGCTCACCCACCCACCCATCCACTCACCCACCCGCTCACCCTCCTGCTCACCCACCCACCCACTCACCCACCCACTCACCCACCCACTCACCCACTCACTCACCCAACCGCTCACCCACCCACTCACCCACCCACTCACCGCTCACCCACTCACTCACCCTCTCACCCATCCATTCACTCACCCACTCACCCAACCGCTCACCCACCCAATCACCCACCCTGTCACCCAACCACTCACCCACCCACTCGCTCACCCACCCGCTCACCTGCCCACCCGCTCACCCACTCGCTCACCCACCCACTCACCCACCCACTCACCCAACCGCTCACCCACCCACTCACCCACCCTGTCACCCAACCACTCACCCACCCACTCGCTCACCCACCCACTAACCTACCCACTCACCCATCCGCTCAACCACTCGCTCACCCAACCACTCACCCATCCACTCACCGCTCACCCACTCACTCACCCTCTCACCCACCCATTCACTCACCCACTCACCCACCCGCTCACCCACCCGCTCACTCACCCAACCACTCACCCAACCACTCACCCACCCACCCACTCACCCACCCACTCACCCACCCACTCCCCACCCTGTCACCCAACTACTCACCCACCCACTCACCCGCTCACCCACCTGCTCACCCACCCACCCACCGCTCACCCACCCACCCACCCATCTGCTCACCCACCCACCCACCTGCGTACCCGCTCACCCACCCGCTCACCGCTCACCCACCCGCTCACCCACCCACCCACCGCTCATCCACTGCTCACCCACCGCTCACCCACCCACCCACCGCTCACCCACAGCTCAACCACCCACCCACCCACCGCTCACCCACAGCTCACCCACTCACCCACCCACCGCTCACCCACTCGCTCACCCACCCACCCACCCGCTCACCCACCTGTGTACCTGCTCACCCACCCGCTCACCGCTCACCCATCCGCTCACCCACCCACCCACCGCTCACCCACCTGCTCACCCACCCACCCACCGCTCACCCACCCGCTCACCCACCTGCTCACCCACCCACCCGCTCACTCACCCACCCGCTCACCCACCGCTCACCCACCTCTCACCCACCGCTCACCCACCCACCCACCGCTCACCCACCGCTCACCCACTGCTCACCCACCGCTCACCCACCCACCCACCGCTCACCCACCACACACCCACAGCTCACCCACCCACCCACCCACCGCTCACCCACCGCTAACCCACCCGCTCACCCACCTGCGTACCCGCTCACCCACCGCTCATCCACCTGCTCACCCACCCACCCGCTCACCCACCTGCGTACCCGCTCACCCACCGCTCACCCACCCACCACTCACCCACCTGCTCACCCACCCGCCCACTCACTCACCCACCCACCCACCCGCTCACCCACCCGCTCACCCACCCGCTCACCAACCCACCCACCGCTCACCCACCCACCCGCTCACCCACCTGCTCACCCACCTGCTCACCCACCCACCCGCTCACTCACCCACCCGCTCACCCACCTGCTCACCCACCCACCCGCTCACTCACCCACCCGCTCACCCACCTCTCACCCACCGCTCACCCACCTCTCACCCACCGCTCACCCACCCACCCACCGCTCACCCACTGCTCACCCACCGCTCACCCACCACACACCCACAGCTCACCCACCCACCCACCCACCGCTCACCCACCGCTAACCCACCCGCTCACCCACCTGCGTACCCGCTCACCCACCGCTCATCCACCTGCTCACCCACCCACCCGCTCACCCAGCTGCGTACCCGCTCACCCACCGCTCACCCACCCACCACTCACCCACCTGCTCACCCACCCGCCCACTCACTCACCCACCCACCCACCCACCCGCTCACCCACCCGCTCACCAACCCACCCACCGCTCACCCACCCACCCGCTCACCCACCTGCTCACCCACCCACCCGCTCACCCAAACACCCACCGCTCACCCACCGCGCACCCACCCGCTCACCCACCCATCCACCCGCTCACCCACCTGCGTTCCCGCTCACCCACCCGCTCACCCACCCGCTCACCCACCCACCTACCGCTCACCCGCTCACCCACCGCTCACCCACCCGCTCACCCACCCATCCACCCGCTCACCCACCTGCGTTCCCGTTCACTCACCCACTCACCCACCCACCCACCGCACACCCACCCACCTACCGCTCACCCGCTCACCCACCGCTCACCCACCCACCCACCCGCCGCTCACCCACCGCTCACCCACCCACCCACCCGCCGCTCACCCACCGCTCACCCACCCACCCGCTCACCCACCTGCTCACCCACCCGCCCGCTCACTCACCCACCCACCCGCTCACTAACCCACCCACCGCTCACCCACCCACCCGCTCACCCACCTGTTCACCCACCGCTCACCCACCGCTCACCCACCCGCTCACCGCTCACCCACCCACCCACCCGCTCACCCACCTGCGTACCCACTCACCCACCCGCTCACCGCTCACCCACCCGCTCACCCACCCACCCACCGCTCACCCACCCGCTCACCCACCCACCCACCTGCTCACACACCTGTGTACCCGCTCACCCACCCGCTCACCCACCCACCCACTGCTCACCCACCTGCTCACCCACCCACCGCTCACCCACCCGCTCACCCACCTGCTCACCCACCCACCCGCTCACCCACCCTCCCGCTCACCCACCCGCTCACCCACCCACCCACCTCTCAACCACCACTCACCCACCTCTCACCCACCGCTCACCCACCCACCCACCGCTCACCCACAGCTCACCCACCCACCCACCCACCGCTCACCCACCCACCCAACGCTCACCCACCGCTCACCCACCCACCCAACGCTCACCCACCGCTCACCCACCTGCTCACCCACCCACCCACCGCTCACCCACCGCTCACCCACCGCTCACCCACCTGCTCACCCACCCACCCACTGCTCACCCACCGCTCACCCACCCACCCACCACTCACCCACCGCTCACCCACCTACTCACCCACCCACCCACCTGTTCACTCACCCACCCACCGCTCACCCACCGCTCACCCACCGCTCACCCACCCACCGCTCACCCACCGCTCACCCACACGCTCACCCACCCACCCACCCACCGCTCACCCACACACCGCTCACCCTCCGCTCACCCACACGCTCACCCACCCACCCACTCACCCACCCTCTCAACCATCTCACCCACCCGCTCACCCACCCACCCACCCGCCACTCACCCACCGCTCACCCACCCACCCGCTGACCCACCTGCTCACCCACCCACCTGCTCACTCACCCACACACCCGCTCACCAACCCACCCACCCGCTCACCCACCCACCGCTCACCTACCCACCCGCTCACCCACCCACCCGCTCACCCACCCATCGCTCACCCACCGCTCACCCACCCGCTCACTGCTCACCCACCCACCCACCCACCGCTCACCCACCGCTCACCCACCCACCCGCTCACCCACCTGCTCACCCACCCGCCCGCTCACTCACCCACCCACCCGCTCACCAACCCACCCACCGCTCACCCACCCACCCGCTCACCCACCTGTTCACCCACCCACCCGCTCACCCACCCTGTCATCCAACCACTCACCACCCACTCGCTCACCCACCCACTCACCCACCGACTCACCCACTCACCCACCCTGTCACCCAACCACTCGCCCACCCACTCGCTCACCCACCCGCTCACCCACTCGCTCACCCACTCGCTCACCCACCCGCTCACCCACTCGCTCACCCACCCACCCATCCACTCACCCACCCGCTCACCCACCTGCTCACCCACCCGCTCATTTACTGACTCACCCACCCACCCACCCACTCACTCACCCTCTCACCCACCCACTCACCCACCCACCCACTCACCCACCCACTCACCCAACCGCTCACCCACCCACTCACCCACCCACTCACCGCTCACCCACTCACTCACCCTCTCACCCATCCATTCACTCACCCACTCACCCAACCGCTCACCCACCCACTCACCCACCCTGTCACCCAACCACTCACCCACCCACTCGCTCACCCACCCGCTCACCTGCCCACCCGCTCACCCACTCGCTCACCCACCCACTCACCCACCCACTCACCCAACCGCTCACCCACCCACTCACCCACCCTGTCACCCAACCACTCACCCACCCACTCGCTCACCCACCCACTAACCTACCCACTCACCCATCCGCTCAACCACTCGCTCACCTAACCACTCACCCATCCACTCACCGCTCACCCACTCACTCACCCTCTCACCCACCCATTCACTCACCCACTCACCCACCCGCTCACCCACCCGCTCACTCACCCAACCACTCACCCAACCACTCACCCACCCACTCACCCGCTCACCCACCTGCTCACCCACCCACCCACCGCTCACCCACCGCTCACCCACCCACCGCCCACCCACCTGCTCACCCACCCACCTACCGCTCACCCACCCACCCCTCACCCACCTGTTCACCCACCGCTCACCCACCGCTCACCCACCCACCCACCCGCCGCTCACCCACCGCTCACCCACCCAGTCGCTCACCCACCTGCTCACCCACCCACCCGCTCACTCACCCACCCACCCGCTCACCCACTCACCCACCCACTCACCCACCCACTCACGCACCCGCTCACCCACCCGCTCACCCACCCGCTCACCCACCCGCTCACCCACACACTCACCCACCTGCTCGCTCACTCACCCACCCACTCACCCACCCGCTCACCCACCCGCTCACCCACCCACTCACCCACCCGCTCACCCACCCGCTCACTCACCCACCCACTCACTCACCCACTCGCTCACCCACCTGCTCACCCACCCGCTCACTCACCCACCCACTCACGCACCCGCTCACCCACCCGCTCACCTACACACTCACCCACCTGCTCACTCACCCACCCACTCACTCACCCACTCGCTCACCCACCCGCTCACCCACCTGCTCACTCACTCACCCACTCGCTCACCCACCTGTTCACCCACCCGCTCACCCACTGGCTCACCATATCACCCACCCACTCGCTCCCCCACCCACTCACCCACCCTCTCACCCACCTGCTCACCCACCCACTCTCATCCACCCACCCACTCACCCACTCACCCACCCACTCACCCACCCACTCACCCACCTGCTCACCCACCATCTCACCCACCCACTCACTCACCATTTCACCCACCCGCTCACCCAACGCTCACCCACCAGCTCACCCACCCCCGCACCCACCGTCTCACCCACCCACTCACTCACCAGCTCACCCACCATCTCACCCACCCACTCACTCACCCGCTCACCCACCCACTCACCACCCGCTCACCCACTGACTCACTCACCCACTCACCCACCCGCTCACCCACACTCTCACCCACCCTGTCACCCAACCACACACCCACCCACTCGCTCCCAACCACTCACCCTCCCACTGATCCCCCGCTTACCCACCCGCTCACCCACCTGCTCACCCACTCACTCACCCACCCACCCACTCGTTCACCCACCCACTCACCCACCCGCTCACCCACCCGCTCACCCACCCACACACCCACCCACTCACCCACCCACTCACCCACCCACTCACGCACCCGCTCACCCACCCGCTCACCCACCCGCTCACCCACCCGCTCACCCACACACTCACCCACCTGCTCGCTCACTCATCCACCCACTCACCCACCCGCTCACCCACCCGCTCACCCACCCACTCACCCACCCGCTCACCCACCCGCTTACTCACCCACCCACTCACTCACCCACTCGCTCACCCACCTGTTCACCCACCCGCTCACTCACCCACCCACTCACGCACCCGCTCACCCACCCGCTCACCTACACACTCACCCACCTGCTCACTCACCCACCCACTCACTCACCCACTCGCTCACCCACCCGCTCACCCACCTGCTCACTCACCCACCCACTCACTCACCCACTCGCTCACCCACCAGTTCACCCACCCGCTCACCCACTGGCTCACCATATCACCCACCCACTCGCTCCCCCACCCACTCACCCACCCTCTCACCCACCTGCTCACCCACCCACTCTCACCCACCCACCCACTCACCCACTCACCCACCCACTCACCCACCCGCTCACCCACCTGCTCACCCACCCGCTCACCCACCCGCTCACCCACCCACTCACCCACCCGCTCACCCACACACTCACCCACGCGCTCACCCACTCTATCACCCACTCGCTCACCCCTCGCCCACCTGCTCACCCACCCACTCACCCACTCGCTCACCCGTCCGCGCACCCACCCACACTTTCACCCACCCGTTCACCCACCCGTTCACCCACCCGTTCACCCACCTGCTCACCCACCTGCTCACCCACCCACTCAACCACCCGCTCAACCACCCGTTCACCCACCCACTCACTCAGCCACCCTCTCAACCACCCACTCACTCACCCACCCACTCACTCACCCACCCACTCACCCACCCACCCTCTCACCCACCCTCTCACCCACCCAGTCACCCACATCCTCACTCACGCGCTCACCCACCCGCTTAACCACCCACGCGCTTACCCAGTCGCTCACCCACCCTCTCACCCACCCTCACACCCACCCTCTCAACCACCCTCACACCCACCCTCTCACCCACCCTCTCATCCACCCAGTCACCCACCTCCTCACCCACGCGCTCACCCACCTGCTCACCCACCCACTCACCCCCCCTCTCAACCATCTCACCCACTCGCTCACCCACCCGCTCACCCACCCGCTCACCCACTCATTCACCCATCTGCTCACTCATCCACCTGCTCACTCACCCACCCGCTCACCCACCGTCTCACCCACCCGCTCACCCACCGTCTCACCCACCCACTCACTCACCCGCTCACCCACCCACTCACGCACCCGCTCGCCCACCCGCTAACCCACCCGCACACCCACCCACTCACCCACCCACTCACCCACCCACTCACCCACCCACTCACGCACCCGCTCACCCACCCGCTCACCCACCCGCTCACACACCCGCTCACCCACCCACCCGCTCACCCACCCGCTCACCCACCTGCTCACTCACCCACCCGCTCACCCACCCACTCACCCACTCACCCACCTGCTCACCCACTCACCCACCCACTCACCTACCCACCCTCTCACCCACCCTCTCACCCACCCTCTCACCCACCCAGTCACCCACATCCTCACTCACGCGCTCACCCACCCGCTTAACCACCCACGCGCTTACCCAGTCGCTCACCCACCCTCTCACCCACCCTCACACCCACCCTCTCAACCACCCTCACACCCACCCTCTCACCCACCCTCTCATCCACCCAGTCACCCACCTCCTCACCCACGCGCTCACCCACCTGCTCACCCACCCACTCACCCACCCTCTCAACCATCTCACCCACTCGCTCACCCACCCGCTCACCCACCCGCTCACCCACTCATTCACCCATCTGCTCACTCATCCACCTGCTCACTCACCCACCCGCTCACCCACCGTCTCACCCACCCGCTCACCCACCCGCTCACCCACTCATTCACCCATCTGCTCACTCATCCACCTGCTCACTCACCCACCCGCTCACCCACCGTCTCACCCACCCACTCACTCACCCGCTCACCCACCCGCTCACGCACCCGCTCGCCCACCCGCTAACCCACCCGCACACCCACCCACTCACCCACCCACTCACCCACCCATTCACGCACCCCCTCACCCACCCGCTCACCCACCCGCTCACACACCCGCTCACCCACTCACCCACCCGCTCACCCACCCGCTCACCCACCCACACACCCACCTGCTCACTCACCCACCCGCTCACCCACCCACTCACCCACCTGCTCACCCACTCACCCACCTGCTCACCCACCCACCCGCTCACCCACCCGCTCACCGACACACCCACCCGCTCACCCACCCGCTCACCCACCTGTTCACCCACCCACCCGCTCACCCACCCGCACACCGACGCACCCACCCGCTCACCCACCTGTTCACCCACCCACCTCTCACCCACCGCTCACCCCCCCCGCTCACTCACCCACCCGCTCACCCACCCACTCACCCACCCTCTCACCCACCCGCTCACCACACGGTCACACACCCTCCCACCCACCCGCTCACCCAGCCGATCACCCACCATCTCTCCCACTCACCCCCTCACCCTCCCTCTCACCCATCCTCTCATCCACTTGCTCACCCACCCTCTAACCCACCCGCTCACCCACCCGCTCACCCACCCGCTCACCTACCCACTCACCCTCCCTCTCACCCACCCTCTCACCAACCCTCTCACCCACCCACTCACCCACCCGCTCACCCACCCTCTCATTCGCCCGCTCACCCACCCTCTCACCCACCCTCTCACCCACCCGCTCACCCACCCTCTCATTCGCCCGCTCACCCACCAGCTCATCCACCCGCTCACCCACCCGCTCACCCACCTTCTCACACACCAACTTACCCACCCTCTCATCCACACAGTCACCCACCGTCTCACCCACCCACTCACCCACCCGCTCACCCACCCACTTACCCACTCTCTCACCCACCCACTCACCCACCCGCTCACCCACCCGCTCACCCATCCATTCACCCACTCATTCACCCATCTGCTCACTCATCCACCTGCTCACCCACCCACTCACCCACCCGCTCAGCCACCTTCTCACCCACCCACTTACCCACCCACTCACCCACCCACTTACCCACCCTCTCACCCACCCACTCACTCACCCGCTCACCCACCCGCTCACTCACCCACTCACCCATCCATTCACCCACCCGCTCACCCACCGGCTCACCCAACGCTCACCCACCAGCTCACCCACCCCCGCACCCACCCTCTCACGCACCCGCTCACCCACCCGCTCACCCACCCGCTCACCCACCCGCTCACCCACCCACTCACCACCCGCTCACCCACCCACTCACTCACCCACTCACCCACCCGCTCACACACACTCTCACCCACCCTGTCACCCAACCACACACCCACCCACTCTCTCCCACCCACTCACCCACCCGCTCACCCTCCCTCTGATCCCCCGCTAACCCACCCACTCACCCACCTGCTCACCCACTCGCTCACCATCTCACCCACCCACTCGCTCCCCCACCCACTCACCCACCCTCTCACCCACCCGTCCGCGCACCTACCCACACTTTCACCCACCCGCTCACCCATCCACTCACCCACCCGTTCACCCACCCGTTCACCCACCTGCTTACCAACCTGCTCACCCACCCACTCACCCACCCGCTCAACCACCCGCTCACCCACCCTCTCACTCAGCCACCCTCTCAACCACCCACTCACTCACCCACCCGCTCACCCTCCCTCTGATCCCCCGCTAACCCACCCACTCACCCACCTGCTCACCCACTCGCTCACCATCTCACCCACCCACTCGCTCCCCCACCCACTCACCCACCCTCCCACCCACCCGCTCACCTACCGACTCACCCACCCGCTCATCCACCCGCTCACCCACCCACCCTCTCACCCACCCTCTCACCCACCCAGTCACCCACCCAGTCACCCACATCCTCACTCACGCGCTCACCCACCCACTTAACCACCCGCTCGCCCACCCACCCACTCACCCACCCACTCACCCACGCGCTTACCCAACCGCTCACCCACACTCTCACCCATCCTCTCACCCACCCTCTCACCCACCCGCTCACCCACCCTCTCATCCACCCAGTCACCCACCTCCTCACCCACGTGCTCACCCACCTGCTCACCCACCCACTCACCCACCCGCACACCCACCCGCTCACCCATCCATTCACCCACCCACTCACCCACCCACTCACCCACCCGCACACTCACCTAATATCCCACCCGCTCACCCACCCACTCACCCACCCGCACACCCACCCACTCACCCACCCGCACACCCACCTAATCACCCATCTGCTCACCCACCCGCTCACCCACCCCTGCACCCACCCTCTCACCTACCCGCTCACCCAGCTACTCACCCATTCGCTCACCCACCCGCTCACCCACCGTCTCACCCACCCACTCACCCACCCGCTCACCCACCTTCTCACCCACCCGCTCACACACCCACTCACCCACCGTCTCACCCACCCACTCACCCACCCGCTCACCCACCCACTTACCCACCCACTTACCCACCCTCTCACCCACCCTCTCACCCACCCACTCACCCACCCGCTCACCCACCCACTCACCCACCCGCTCACCCACCCACTCACCCACCCGCTCTCCCACCCACTCGCTCCCCCACCCACTCTCCCGCTCACCCACCCACTCACCCACCCACTCGCTCCCCCACCCACTCACCCACTCACCCACCCCCTCATCCACCCACTCACCCTCTCACCCACCCTCTCACCCACCCGCTCACCCACCCGCTCACCCACCCTTTTACCCACCAGCTCACCCACCCACTCACCTACCCACCAACTCACCCACCAACTCACCCACCCACTCACCCATCCACTCACCCACCCACTCACACATCCGCTCACCCACCTGCTCACCCACCTGCTCACCCACCCACTCACCCACCCACTCACCCACCCACTCACCCACATGCTCAACCACCCACTCACCCACCTGCTCACCCACTCACCCATCCACCCCCTCACCCATCCACTCACCCACCTGCTCACCCACCCGCACACCCACCTGCTCACCCACCCACTCACCCACCCACTCACCCACCCACCGCTCACCCACCCGCTCACCTGCCCACCCGCTCACCCACCCGCTCACCCACCCACTCACCCACCCACTCACCCAACCACACACCCACCCACTCACGCACCCACCCACTCACCCACACTCTCACCCACACTCTCACCCACCCGCTCACCCACTCACTCACCCACCCACTCACCCATCTGTTCACCTACCCACCCACCCACTCACTCACCCACTCACCCACCCTCTCACCCACCCTCTCACCCACCCATTCACCCACCCACTCACCCACCCGCGAGTGACATTGGACAGGGAGTGATATTGGGCAGGGAGTGATATTGTAGGAGAAAGTGAGGACTGCAGATGCTGGAGATCAGAGCTGAAAAGGTGTTGCTGGAAAAGCGCAGCAGGTCAGGCAGCATCCAGGGAGCAGGAGAATCGACATTTCGGGCATAAGGAGGTGGGGTGGGGGGTGGTGGGGAGGTGGGGAGGTGGGGTGGAGGGGGGGTGGGGAGGTGGGGTGGTGGGGAGGTGGGGTGGTGGGGAGGTGGGGTGGGGGGTAGGTGGGGTGGTGGGGAGGTGGGGTGGTGGGGTGGTGGGGAGGTGGGGAGGTGGGGAGGTGGGGTGGTGGGGTGGTGGGGAGGTGGGGAGGTGGGGTGATGGGGAGGTGGGGTGGTGGGGAGGTGGGGAGTTGGGGAGGTGGGGGGTGGGGAGGTGGGGAGGTGGAGGGGTGGGGAGGTGGGGTGGTGGGGAGATGGGGAGGTGGGGTGGTGGGGAGGGGGGGAGGTGGGGTGGGGGGGGAGGTGGGGAGGTGGGGAGGTGGGGTGGGGGGTGGGGGGAGGTGGGGGGGTGGGGGGTGGTGGGGAGGTGGGGTGGGGGGTGGTGGGGAGGTGGGGTGGTGGGGAGGTGGGGAGTTGGGGAGGTGGGGTGGTGGGGAGGTGGGGAGGTGGGCTGGGGGGTGGTGGGGAGGTGGGGTGGGGGGTGGTGGGGAGGTGGGGTGGTGGGGTGATGGGGAGGTGGGGAGGTGGGGTGGGGGGTGGTGGGGAGGTGGGGAGGTGGCGAGGTGGGGAGGTGGGGAGGTGGGATGGGGGGTGGGGGGAGGTGGGGAGGTGGGATGGGGGGTGGGGGGTGGTGTGGAGGTGGGGAGGTGGGGTGGGGGGTGGTCTGCATTGCCCAGGATATTCACTGGAGTTTGGAATAATGAAGGGGAAATCTGATTGATAACGATCTGACAGGAATAGAGAGGGGAAACGCAGGAAATGTTCCTGGTGGTGGAGAGTCCACAGCCAGGGGTCCTGGTCTAAGTATCTGGGAGTTGGACTGAGATGGAGGGAAATGTTTCTCCCCCCAGAGAGCGGGGAGCCCATAGAATTCTCAGATCCAGAAGGTGATTCAGGACAAAACATGACATGGTTTCTAGAAGGAAGCAGATACGGTTTGTGGGACGAAAGGGCATGGGGAATAAAGAGGGGACTGAGTGGGATGGTCAGCCATGATGGTCTTGAATGCTGCAGCAGGCTCGAAGGGCCGAATGGCCTACAGCTACTCCCAGTTTATGTGTTTCTGTGCCTTCGTAACCCGCTGCAGTCCCAATGCCACAGGTAAACCCACAATGGCCCCTAGAGAGGGGATTCCAGGGCTTTGGCCCAGTGATACTTGGTTAGAAGGACAAGGGCAGCAGATACACAGGGACACCACCCCCTGCAGGTTCCCCTCCAAACCACTCGGCCCATCCTGACTCGCCATTCCTTCACTGTCACTGGGTAGTCCCATTATGGGGGACATGGGACTGCAGCGGTTCAGGAAGGCGGCTCACCCCCAGCTTCTCAAGGGGCAACTAGGGTCGGGCAATAAACACTGGGCCCAGCCGGAGATGCCCACATCCTGTGATTAAATGGAAGAAACTTGTTTGAAAGTGACTTTGACATCAAGAGCCGAGTTCTTCAATTCTCCATTGGGATTTAGTGGGTGTGGTCATGGAGTTGGAAGTTCCTGCTGGGATCTGGTTGGAGTATTGCTGAGGAGGATGGGCATTGGTTGGAGATTCCCCTCGGCCAAGGGGACAGGCTGGAGCGACGGGAATCGTCTGGGCTGGGCTGGTCCCGTCACTCTGAGGATCGCTCGAGTCACTGGCAAAGGTCGGTCCCAACAGGAACACCTCGCCTGGCGCAGTGACCTTTCAGTGAGGAGATCTCGAGAATCCACTGGGACACCCACCCCCCACACACACCCCCACACACCCCCCACACCCCCTCACCCACACCCACCCCCCACACCCTCCCCCACACCCCCCCACCCCCCCACACACACCGCCCACCCCCCCCCACACACACACCCCCCACTCCCCCACACACACCCCCCCCACACACACACCCCCCACCCCCCACACCCACACCCCCACCCCCCCACACCCACACCCCCACCCCCCCACACCCTCCCCCACACACCCCCACACCCACCCACACCCACCCCCCACACACACACACACCCCCACCACCCCCACACCCATACCCACCCCCCTCACACCCTCCCCCACCCACACCCACCCCCACCCCCCACACCCACCCCCCACACACACACACACCCCCACCACCCCCACACCCACACCCACCCCCCACACCCACCCCCCACACACACACCCCCCACACACACACCCCCCACACACACCCCCCACCCCCCCCTTGCAGAGAGGTCGCTGATCTTGGGGAAAGAAAGAATTGCAACAAATTCTGGATGTAAAAAAAAGTTTTATTATTTTGGTTGATAGAAACTTACATAGAAAATTTAAATTACAGGTATTGAAAGAGAAGATTAACGAAAGCGGGGGTTAGCCCCACACTGCCCGACTCGTGCCAACATCCATCTCATGCTGCATGCTCCGGTGGTCACCCAGGCCGGTCACTAGGAGGCACTGTAGAATGGCCCCGCCCTTCCTGACCGCTGATTGGTTGATAGGCCGGTTAATTTGCACCAATGGGTGTGCTGACATTGAACCCCTCCCCCCCCCCTTTTGGAGCCAATGGAAAGAGCCATTCCCTTCTGAAGGGGTATCATCTGGTGGCCATTTCCCTCTGCTAGCAACAACCATTTCACACAGAGGTGAGGAGGACTGTCTGCCTGTGGACATTTCTCCCCCCAAGCCCGGTGGAGTCTGGCTCATTGCACCGATTCAGGGTGGAGTTAAAGGGGTTTTGGTAAGGGGTCAAAGGTTATTGGGGTCAGGTGGCGTTGAATCCATGGTCCTATTGAATGGTGGAACAGCCCGAGGAGGTGAATGGGCGACTATGTTCTTGGAGGCTTTGAGTTCATGGGAATGGCCATTTTCAGCCTGAAGCCCGGCCTGTCCATCGTCTATAGGCATGAGACCATCAGCTGAAGCAGGGCCATTCAGCCCATCCAATGGGATCATGGTCGCTGTGATCATCCTCCACTCCTGCCTTTTCCCTCGGATCCGTAATTCCCTTCCTCATTAAAAACCTGCCGATCTCAGCCTGGAATATCCTGAATGTCCCAGCCCCAGCGGCCCTCCGTGGGATAGACTGTCCTGGATTCACTCGCCTCTCCGAGAAGAAATTCCTCTTCATCTCTGTCCCCTTCCTCTGGGATTCCACCCTCTGCTCCCAGACTCTCCCACAAGGGGAAATAGCCTTTCCATATCTCCTCTGTCATATCCCTCTAACAATCGTGTCTGTTTCAGTAAGACCCCCTCTCATCCTTCTACACTCCAGTGAGTACAGGCCCAACCTACTCAACCTCTCCTCATGAGACAGTCCCTCCCTACCCGGTACGAGCCGAGTGAGCCCTCTCTGGACTGCCTCCAATGCTGGTATACCCTCCCTTTGATAAGGGGCCCAGACCTGTTCACAGTATCGCAGCTGTGAGCTCTCTGGTGCAATCTATAATTTCAGCCAAGCCTCCTTACCTTTCCGCTCCCTTCCCTTTGAGCTAAAGGCCCACATTCCCTTCGCCTTCCCTGTGATCCTCCGAAGTTGGACATGACCTGTACTTCCAAATCTTTCTCTCCTGTAGCTTTCTGCAGTCCGTCACCATTTCAATAATATTCAGCCCCTCCATTCTTCCTGCCAAAGTGCATACCCTCCCATTCCCCCCACATTATGTTCCATCCACCGGGTTTTCACTCACTCACCGAATCTCTCTGCATCGCTCCGCAGACTCGGGGGAACATCCTGACCGCTCACCTTTCCACCCGTTTTACATTACGGTGCAGGACAGGCCCTTCGGCCCTCGATGCTTGAGTGTCATCCCCCAACATGGCTCCAACACATTCACTCTCCTCGTGAATATACGTGCTCAGATCTGGGTGCCTCTCCATCTCTACCCCTCTCTCCCGATTGGTACACTTTGAAACCCGTGCTGTTTTGTTGCCTGCTCCACCACCTAACTGTGTCTGACAACACTCTGCTCCAATAGGGATGCTAGCTAACTAGGGGACGGAATTTGATGTCATCAGTCAGAGGTCAGGTGGGTCAAGTGTAGTGAACAAAGTTTTAAACATTTGGGCATCGCTGGCTGGCTAGGCCCAGCATTTATTGTCCATCCCTAATTGCCCAGAGGGCAGCTAAGAGTCAACCACCTTGCTGTGGGTCTGGAGTCACGTGTAGGCCAGACCAGGTAAAGATGGCAGTTTCCTTCCCTGAAGGACATTGGTGAAGCAGATGGGTTTAACAGTTGACTCATGGCCATCATCATTCCCTTAATTCTAGATTTTCCTTTTGTTTTATTAGATTCAAATTCCACCATCGGATGTGGTGGGATTCGAACCCGGGTCCCCTGGGATTAACAATATCACCGGCCCATCACCATCCCCTTCCCGAATCTGAATGGACAGGATGGGAAGTCCGTGAAATAATCATTGCTGCCTCCCCGTCGGTCTTCTCCATTTCACCCCCCCCCTCCCCAGCTTCCTTTACCGGTCTGCCACACCCCCTCCCCCCCTACGCAGACGCAGTTAATTGGACAGGAAGTCGATGGAGGCTCTGACGGATTGTGAGGTGGCCACGTCCAGGGCGGTGACTCGGAGCTCGGTATCTCCGAACTGCATGCTGGTGCGAATCTCTCGGCGCCGCCGCTGCTTCGGGGAGCTGTCCGTCTCCGAGAGGTCCAGGCTGACCGTGCCGCACTTGCGTGCCGCCGGGTCACTGATGTACTGGACGTTGTCTTGGCTGCTGCAGTACACGTTGATGATAATCTTCCGCTGGCCAGGCCGAGCGGGCGTGTAACTACGCTGTACCACCTCGCCCAGTGCCACCGACTGGTCCACGGACACAAACCGGTCAAAGATGTCCGTGCACCACTGGATGCCATCTTTGACCAGCAGCTTCTCCCTCGGGTGCTTGCCCTCCACAAACTTGTTGAGAACGCCAACGCCATAGGTGAGCGGGGAGCGCCTGACCCGGACAATGGTAGGGTCCAGGCCAAACAGTACAGCCCCTTTCAGGATGGTGAGGCCGACATCCTGGGGAATGATGACCCGGCAGCGGGAAGTGAATGCCTGTTGGACAGCCAGCTGCAGGATGGGAGACTCGGCAAACCCACCCACCAAAAACAGGAACTTCACTCCACACACCTCCGGCTTCCTCATCAGCTTCTCTGGGAAAGACAACAAGACCACGGCTCCAGGTCACCAGCACACTTCAGCACAATGTCCCGACAAACACGCACTGGAACACCAAGGCTGTGACTCTGGGTAAGCACTGTGTGTAACTGAGACAGAGAGCGGGGCCTGTGTGTGAGTGTGGGAGTGAGAGCGGGGAGTGTGTGAGTGTGGGAGTGAGAGCGGGGAGTGTGTGTGAGTGTGGGAGTGAGAGCGGGGAGTGTGTGTGAGTGTGGGAGTGAGAGCGGGGAGTGTGTGTGAGTGTGGGAGTGAGAGCGGGGAGTGTGTGTGAGTGTGGGAGTGAGAGCGGGGAGTGTGTGTGAGTGTGGGAGTGAGAGCGGGGAGTGTGTGTGAGTGTGGGAGTGAGAGCGGGGAGTGTGTGTGAGTGTGGGAGTGAGAGCGGGGAGTGTGTGTGAGTGTGGGAGTGAGAGCGGGGAGTGTGTGTGAGTGTGGGAGTGAGGGCGGGGAGTGTGTGTGAGTGTGGGAGTGAGAGCGGGGAGTGTGTGTGAGTGTGGGAGTGAGAGCGGGGAGTGTGTGTGAGTGTGGGAGTGAGAGCGGGGAGTGTGTGTGAGTGTGGGAGTGAGGGCGGGGAGTGTGTGTGTGTGAGTGTGGGAGTGAGCACGGGGACTGTGTGGGAGTGAGGGCGGGGAGTGTGTGTGAGTTTGGGAGTAAGGGCGGGGAGTGTGTGTGAGTGTGGGAGTGAGAGCGGGGAGTGTGTGTGAGTGTGGGAGTGAGGGCGGGGAGTGTGTGTGTGAGTGTGGGAGTGAGAGCGGGGAGTGTGTGTGAGTGTGGGAGTGAGGGCGGGGAGTGTGTGTGTGTGGGAGTGAGGGCGGGGAGTGTGTGTGAGTGTGGGAGTGAGAGCGGGGAGTGTGTGTGAGTGTGGGAGTGAGAGCGGGGAGTGTGTGTGAGTGTGGGAGTGAGAGCGGGGAGTGTGTGTGAGTGTGGGAGTGAGAGCGGGGAGTGTGTGTGAGTGTGGGAGTGAGAGCGGGGAGTGTGTGTGAGTGTGGGAGTGAGAGCGGGGAGTGTGTGTGAGTGTGGGAGTGAGAGCGGGGAGTGTGTGTGAGTGTGGGAGTGAGAGCGGGGACTGTGTGTGTGAGTGTGGGAGTGAGAGCGGGGAGTGTGTGTGAGTGTGGGAGTGAGGGCGGGGAGTGTGTGGGAGTGAGGGCGGGGAGTGTGTGTGAGTGTGGGAGTGAGGGCGGGGAGTGTGTGTGAGTGTGGGAGTGAGGGCGGGGAGTGTGTGTGAGTGTGGGAGTGAGGGCGGGGAGTGTGTGTGAGTGTGGGAGTGAGGGCGGGGAGTGTGTGGGAGTGAGGGCGGGGAGTGTGTGTGAGTGTGGGAGTGAGGGCGGGGAGTGTGTGTGAGTGTGGGAGTGAGGGCGGGGAGTGTGTGTGAGTGTGGGAGTGAGGGCGGGGAGTGTGTGTGAGTGTGGGAGTGATGGCGGGGAGTGTGTGTGAGTGAGCGCGGGGAGTGTGTGTGAGTGTGGGAATGAGAGCGGGGAGTGTGTGTGAGTGTGGGAGTGAGCGCAGGGAGTGTTTGGGAGTGAGGGCGGGGAGTGTGTGTGAGTGTGGGAGTGAGCGCAGGGAGTGTGTGTGAGTGTGGGAGTGAGAGCGGGGAGTGTGTGTGAGTGTGGGAGTGAGGGCGGGGAGTGTGTGTGAGTGTGGGAGTGAGCGCAGGGAGTGTGTGTGAGTGTGGGAGTGAGAGCGGGGAGTGTGTGTGAGTGTGGGAGTGAGAGCGGGGAGTGTGTGAGTGTGGGAGTGAGAGCGGGGAGTGTGTGTGAGTGTGGGAGTGAGAGCGGGGAGTGTGTGTGAGTGTGGGAGTGAGAGCGGGGAGTGTGTGTGAGTGTGGGAGTGAGGGCGGGGAGTGTGTGTGAGTGTGGGAGTGAGAGCGGGGAGTGTGTGTGAGTGTGGGAGTGAGAGCGGGGACTGTGTGTGTGAGTGTGGGAGTGAGAGCGGGGAGTGTGTGTGAGTGTGGGAGTGAGGGCGGGGAGTGTGTGTGAGTGTGGGAGTGAGGGCGGGGAGTGTGTGTGAGTGTGGGAGTGAGGGCGGGGAGTGTGTGTGAGTGTGGGAGTGAGGGCGGGGAGTGTGTGTGAGTGTGGGAGTGATGGCGGGGAGTGTGTGTGAGTGAGCGCGGGGAGTGTGTGTGAGTGTGGGAATGAGAGCGGGGAGTGTGTGTGAGTGTGGGAGTGAGCGCAGGGAGTGTTTGGGAGTGAGGGCGGGGAGTGTGTGTGAGTGTGGGAGTGAGCGCAGGGAGTGTGTGTGAGTGTGGGAGTGAGAGCGGGGAGTGTGTGTGAGTGTGGGAGTGAGGGCGGGGAGTGTGTGTGAGTGTGGGAGTGAGCGCAGGGAGTGTGTGTGAGTGTGGGAGTGAGAGCGGGGAGTGTGTGTGAGTGTGGGAGTGAGGGCGGGGAGTGTGTGTGAGTGTGGGAGTGAGGGCGGGGAGTGTGTGTGAGTGTGGGAGTGAGGGCGGGGAGTGTGTGTGAGTGTGGGAGTGAGGGCGGGGAGTGTGTGTGAGTGTGGGAGTGAGGGCGGGGAGTGTGTGTGAGTGTGGGAGTGAGGGCGGGGAGTGTGTGTGAGTGTGGGAGTGAGGGCGGGGAGTGTGTGTGAGTGTGGGAGTGAGGGCGGGGAGTGTGTGTGAGTGTGGGAGTGAGCGCGGGGAGTGTGTGTGAGTGTGGGAGTGAGCGCGGGGAGTGTGTGTGAGTGTGGGAGTGAGCGCGGGGAGTGTGTGTGAGTGTGGGAGTGAGAGCGGGGAGTGTGTGTGAGTGTGGGAGTGAGAGCGGGGAGTGTGTGTGAGTGTGGGAGTGAGCGCGGGGAGTGTGTGTGAGTGTGGGAGTGAGCGCGGGGAGTGTGTGTGAGTGTGGGAGTGAGAGCGGGGAGTGTGTGTGAGTGTGGGAGTGAGAGCGGGGAGTGTGTGTGAGTGTGGGAGTGAGAGCGGGGAGTGTGTGTGAGTGTGGGAGTGAGAGCGGGGAGTGTGTGTGAGTGTGGGAGTGAGAGCGGGGAGTGTGTGTGAGTGTGGGAGTGAGGGCGGGGAGTGTGTGTGAGTGTGGGAGTGAGGGCGGGGAGTGTGTGTGAGTGTGGGAGTGAGGGCGGGGAGTGTGTGTGTGAGTGTGGGAGTGAGCGCGGGGACTGTGTGGGAGTGAGGGCGGGGGTGAGCGCGGGGACTGTGTGGGAGTGAGGGCGGGGAGTGTGTGTGAGTGTGGGAGTGAGAGCGGGGAGTGTGTGTGAGTGTGGGAGTGAGGGCGGGGAAAGTGTGTGAGTGTGGGAGTGAGAGCGGGGAGTGTGTGTGAGTGTGGGAGTGTGGGAGTGAGCGCAGGGAATGTGTGGGAGTGAGGGCGGGGAGTGTGTGTGAGTGTGGGAGTGAGCGCAGGGAGTGTGTGTGAGTGTGGGAGTGAGCACAGGGAGTGTGTGTGAGAGTGTGGGAGTGAGGGCGGGGAGTGTGTGTGAGTGTGGGAGTGAGGGCGGGGAGTGTGTGTGAGTGTGGGAGTGAGAGCGGGGAGTGTGTGGGAGTGAGGGAGTGAGAGCGGGGAGTGTGTGTGAGTGTGGGAATGAGGGCGGGGAGTGTGTGTGAGTGTGGGAGTGAGGGCGGGGAGTGTGTGTGAGTGTGGGAGTGAGGGTGGGGAGTGTGTGTGAGTGTGGGAGTGAGGGCGGGGAGTGTGTGTGAGTGTGGGAATGAGAGCGGGGAGTGTGTGAGTGTGGGAGTGAGCGCAGGGAGTGTGTGGGAGTGAGGGCGGGGAGTGTGTGTGAGTGTGGGAGTGAGCGCGGGGAGTGTGTGTGAGTGTGGGAGTGAGCGCAGGGAGTGTGTGTGAGTGTGGGAGTGAGCGCAGGGAGTGTGTGTGAGTGTGGGAGTGAGCGCAGGGAGTGTGTGTGTGAGTGTGGGAGTGAGCGCAGGGAGTGTGTGTGAGAGTGTGGGAGTGAGGGCGGGGAGTGTGTGTGAGTGTGATAGTGAGGGCGGGGAGTGTGTGGGAGTGAGGGCGGGGAGTGTGTGGGAGTGAGGGCGGGGAGTGTGTGTGAGTGTGGGAGTGAGAGCGGGGACTGTGTGTGAGTGTGGGAGTGAGAGCGGGGACTGTGTGAGTGTGGGAGTGAGAGCGGGGACTGTGTGTGAGTGTGGGAGTGAGAGCGGGGACTGTGTGTGAGTGTGGGAGTGAGAGCGGGGAGTGTGTGTGAGTGTGGGAGTGAGGGCTGGGAGTGTGGGAGTGAGAGCGGGGAGTGTGTGGGAGTGAGAGCGGGGAGTGTGTGTGAGTGTGGGAGTGAGCGCAGGGAGTGTGTGTGTGAGTGTGGGAGTGAGGGCGGGGAGTGTGTGTGAGTGTGGGAGTGAGGGCGGGGAGTGTGTGTGTGTGTGGGAATGAGAGCGGGGAGTGTGTGTGAGAGTGTGGGAGTGAGGGCGTGGAGTGTGAGTGAGTGTGGGAGTGAGCGCAGGGAGTGTGTGAGTGAGTGTGGGAGTGAGGGCGGGGAGTGTGAGTGAGTGTGGGAGTGAGCGCAGGGAGTGTGAGTGAGTGTGGGAGTGAGCGCAGGGAGTGTGTGTGAGTGTGGGAGTGAGGGCGGGGAGTGTGAGTGAGTGTGGGAGTGAGCGCAGGGAGTGTGTGTGTGAGTGTGGGAGTGAGGGCGGGGAGTGAGGGCGGGTGTGTGTGAGTGTGTGGGAGTGAGAGCGGGGAGTGTGTGTGAGTGTGGGAGTGAGAGCGGGGAGTGTGTGTGAGTGTGGGAGTGAGAGCGGGGTGTGTGAGTGAGTGTGGGAGTGAGGGCGGGGAGTGTGTGTGTGTGTGTGTGTGTGTGTGTGAGAGTGTGGGAGTGAGAGCGGGGAGTGTGTGTGTGTGTGGGAGTGAGCGCAGGGAGTGTGTGTGGGAGTGAGGGCGGGGAGTGTGTGTGTGAGTGTGGGAGTGAGGGCGGGGAGTGTGTGTGAGTGTGGGAGTGAGGGCGGGGAGTGTGTGTGAGTGTGGGAGTGAGGGCGGGGAGTGTGTGTGAGTGTGGGAGTGAGGGCGGGGAGTGTGTGTGAGTGTGTGAGTGAGCGCAGGGAGTGTGTGAGAGTGTGGGAGTGAGGGCGGGGAGTGTGTGTGAGTGTGGGAGTGAGCGCAGGGAGTGTGTGTGTGTGTGGGAGTGAGCGCAGGGAGTGTGTGTGAGAGTGTGGGAGTGAGGGCGGGGAGTGTGTGTGAGTGTGGGAGTGAGGGCGGGGAGTGTGTGTGTGTGTGGGAATGAGAGCGGGGAGTGTGTGTGAGAGTGTGGGAGTGAGGGCGGGGAGTGTGAGTGAGTGTGGGAGTGAGCGCAGGGAGTGTGTGAGTGAGTGTGGGAGTGAGCGCAGGGAGTGTGTGAGTGAGTGTGGGAGTGAGGGCGGGGAGTGTGAGTGAGTGTGGGAGTGAGCGCAGGGAGTGTGTGTGTGAGTGTGGGAGTGAGGGCGGGGAGTGTGAGTGAGTGTGGGAGTGAGAGCGGGGAGTGTGTGTGAGTGTGGGAGTGAGAGCGGGGTGTGTGAGTGAGTGTGGGAGTGAGGGCGGGGAGTGTGTGTGTGTGTGTGTGTGTGTGTGTGTGTGAGTGTGGGAGTGAGAGCGGGGAGTGTGTGTGAGTGTGGGAGTGAGCGCAGGGAGTGTGTGTGGGAGTGAGGGCGGGGAGTGTGTGTGTGAGTGTGGGAGTGAGGGCGGGGAGTGTGTGTGAGTGTGGGAGTGAGCGCAGGGAGTGTGTGTGAGAGTGTGGGAGTGAGGGCGGGGAGTGTGTGTGAGTGTGGGAGTGAGGGCGGGGAGTGTGTGGGAGTGAGGGCGGGGAGTGTGTGTGAGTGTGGGAGTGAGAGCGGGGACTGTGTGTGAGTGTGGGAGTGAGAGCGGGGACTGTGTGTGAGTGTGGGAGTGAGAGCGGGGACTGTGTGTGAGTGTGGGAGTGAGAGCGGGGACTGTGTGTGAGTGTGGGAGTGAGAGCGGGGAGTGTGTGTGAGTGTGGGAGTGAGGGCTGGGAGTGTGGGAGTGAGAGCGGGGAGTGTGTGTGAGTGTGGGAGTGAGAGCGGGGAGTGTGTGTGAGTGTGGGAGTGAGCGCAGGGAGTGTGTGTGAGAGTGTGGGAGTGAGGGCGGGGAGTGTGTGTGAGTGTGGGAGTGAGGGCGGGGAGTGTGTGTGTGTGTGGGAATGAGAGCGGGGAGTGTGTGTGAGAGTGTGGGAGTGAGGGCGGGGAGTGTGAGTGAGTGTGGGAGTGAGCGCAGGGAGTGTGTGAGTGAGTGTGGGAGTGAGGGCGGGGAGTGTGAGTGAGTGTGGGAGTGAGCGCAGGGAGTGTGTGTGTGAGTGTGGGAGTGAGGGCGGGGAGTGTGAGTGAGTGTGGGAGTGAGAGCGGGGAGTGTGTGTGAGTGTGGGAGTGAGGGCGGGGAGTGTGAGTGAGTGTGGGAGTGAGCGCAGGGAGTGTGTGTGTGAGTGTGGGAGTGAGCGCAGGGAGTGTGTGTGTGAGTGTGGGAGTGAGGGCGGGGAGTGAGGGCGGGTGTGTGTGAGTGTGTGGGAGTGAGAGCGGGGAGTGTGTGTGAGTGTGGGAGTGAGAGCGGGGTGTGTGAGTGAGTGTGGGAGTGAGGGCGGGGAGTGTGTGTGTGTGTGTGTGTGTGTGAGAGTGTGGGAGTGAGAGCGGGGAGTGTGTGTGAGTGTGGGAGTGAGCGCAGGGAGTGTGTGTGGGAGTGAGGGCGGGGAGTGTGTGTGTGAGTGTGGGAGTGAGGGCGGGGAGTGTGTGTGAGTGTGGGAGTGAGGGCGGGGAGTGTGTGTGAGTGTGGGAGTGAGGGCGGGGAGTGTGTGTGAGTGTGGGAGTGAGGGCGGGGAGTGTGTGTGAGTGTGGGAGTGAGCGCAGGGAGTGTGTGTGTGTGTGGGAGTGAGCGCAGGGAGTGTGTGTGAGAGTGTGGGAGTGAGGGCGGGGAGTGTGTGTGAGTGTGGGAGTGAGGGCGGGGAGTGTGTGTGTGTGGGAATGAGAGCGGGGAGTGTGTGTGAGAGTGTGGGAGTGAGGGCGGGGAGTGTGAGTGAGTGTGGGAGTGAGCGCAGGGAGTGTGGGAGTGAGGGCGGGGAGTGTGAGTGTGAGTGTGGGAGTGAGCGCAGGGAGTGTGTGTGTGTGAGTGTGGGAGTGAGGGCGGGGAGTGAGGGCGGGTGTGTGTGAGTGTGTGGGAGTGAGAGCGGGGAGTGTGTGTGAGTGTGGGAGTGAGGGCGGGGAGTGTGAGTGAGTGTGGGAGTGAGCGCAGGGAGTGTGTGTGTGAGTGTGGGAGTGAGCGCAGGGAGTGTGTGTGTGAGTGTGGGAGTGAGGGCGGGGAGTGAGGGCGGGTGTGTGTGAGTGTGTGGGAGTGAGAGCGGGGAGTGTGTGTGAGTGTGGGAGTGAGAGCGGGGTGTGTGAGTGAGTGTGGGAGTGAGGGCGGGGAGTGTGTGTGTGTGTGTGTGTGTGTGTGTGTGTGTGTGTGAGTGTGGGAGTGAGAGCGGGGAGTGTGTGTGAGTGTGGGAGTGAGCGCAGGGAGTGTGTGTGGGAGTGAGGGCGGGGAGTGTGTGTGTGAGTGTGGGAGTGAGGGCGGGGAGTGTGTGTGAGTGTGGGAGTGAGGGCGGGGAGTGTGTGTGAGTGTGGGAGTGAGAGCGGGGAGTGTGTGTGAGTGTGGGAGTGAGAGCGGGGAGTGTGTGTGAGTGTGGGAGTGAGAGCGGGGAGTGTGTGTGAGTGTGGGAGTGAGAGCGGGGAGTGTGTGTGAGTGTGGGAGTGAGGGCGGGGAGTGTGTGTGAGTGTGGGAGTGAGGGCGGGGAGTGTGTGTGAGTGTGGGAGTGAGGGCGGGGAGTGTGTGTGAGTGTGGGAGTGAGGGCGGGGAGTGTGTGTGAGTGTGGGAGTGAGCGCAGGGAGTGTGTGTGTGAGTGTGGGAGTGAGGGCGGGGAGTGTGTGTGAGTGTGGGAGTGAGGGCGGGGAGTGTGTGTGAGTGTGGGAGTGAGGGCGGGGAGTGTGTGTGAGTGTGGGAGTGAGGGCGGGGAGTGTGTGTGAGTGTGGGAGTGAGCGCAGGGAGTGTGTGTGTGAGTGTGGGAGTGAGGGCGGGGAGTGTGTGTGAGTGTGGGAGTGAGGGCGGGGAGTGTGTGTGAGTGTGGGAGTGAGGGCGGGGAGTGTGTGTGAGTGTGGGAGTGAGGGCGGGGAGTGTGTGTGAGTGTGGGAGTGAGCGCAGGGAGTGTGTGTGTGAGTGTGGGAGTGAGGGCGGGGAGTGTGTGTGTGTGTGGGAGTGAGGGCGGGGAGTGTGTGGGAGTGAGAGCGGGGAGTGTGTGTGAGTGTGGGAGTGAGAGCGGGGAGTGTGTGTGAGTGTGGGAGTGAGGGCGGGGAGTGTGTGTGAGTGTGGGAGTGAGGGCGGGGAGTGTGTGTGAGTGTGTGTGAGTGTGTGTGTGTGAGAGTGAGGGCGGGGACTCTGGTAGTCGCTGGTCTTGCTCGGTTACTCACCGATATGTGCCACTATCTGCCTGACTGTGGGCTGGAAGAGATCCGCGATGGCCTGGGGAGTCATTCGCAGCATTCCCTGGGAAGACCACTTGACGAGTGAGGTGCTGTGGGAATGATGGGAGATGTCACACACCAGCCTGGAGTTATCGTCATCACACTCACATCGCACACACCTCGCCCTCGCCCGCACCTCGCCCTCGCCCGCACCTCGCCCTCACCCGCACCTCGCCCTCACCCGCACCTCGCCCTCTCCCGCACCTCGCCCTCGCCCGCACCTCGCCCTCTCCCACACCTCGCCCTCTCCCACACCTCGCCCTCTCCCACACCTCGCCCTCTCCCACACCTCGCCCTCTCCCGCACCTCGCACTCTCCCACACCTCGCCCTCTCCCTCACCTCACACTCTCCCACACCTCGCCCTCTCCCACACCTCGCCCTCTCCCACACCTCGCACTCTCCCACACCTCGCCCTCTCCCGCACCTCGCACTCTCCCACACCTCGCCCTCTCCCTCACCTCGCACTCTCCCACACCTCGCCCTCTCCCACACCTCGCCCTCTCCCGCACCTCGCCCTCTCCCACACCTCGCACTCTCCCGCACCTCGCCCTCTCCCACACCTCGCACTCTCCCGCACCTCGCACTCTCCCGCACCTCGCACTCTCCCGCACCTCGCCCTCTCCCACACCTCGCACTCTCCCGCACCTCGCCCTCTCCCACACCTCGCACTCTCCCGCACCTCGCACTCTCCCGCACCTCGCACTCTCCCGCACCTCGCACTCTCCCGCACCTCGCCCACACCTCGCACTCTCCCACACCTCGCACTCTCCCACACCTCGCCCTCTCCCACACCTCGCCCTCGCCCACACCTCGCACTCTCCCACACCTCGCACTCTCCCGCACCTTGCACTCTCCCACACCTCGCCCTCTCCCACACCTCGCCCTCTCCCACACCTCGCCCTCTCCCACACCTCGCCCTCTCCCACACCTCGCACTCTCCCACACCTCGCACTCTCCCGCACCTCGCACTCTCCCGCACCTCGCCCTCGCCGACACCTCGCCCTCTCCCACACCTCGCCCTCTCCCACACCTCGCCCTCTCCCACACCTCGCCCTCTCCCACACCTCGCCCTCTCCCACACCTCGCCCTCTCCCACACCTCGCACTCTCCCACACCTCGCCCTCTCCCACACCTCGCACCCTCCCGCACCTCGCACTCGCCCACACCTCGCACTCTCCCATACCTCGCACTCTCCCACACCTCGCACTCTCCCACACCTCGCCCTCTCCCACACCTCGCCCTCTCCCACACCTCGCACTCTCCCACACCTCGCCCTCTCCCACACCTCGCCCTCTCCCACACCTCGCACTCGCCCACACCTCGCACTCGCCCACACCTCGCACTCTCCCACACCTCGCCCTCTCCCACACCTCGCCCTCTCCCGCACCTCGCCCTCTCCCGCACCTCGCACTCTCCCACACCTCGCACTCGCCCACACCTCGCACTCGCCCACACCTCGCCCTCTCCCACACCTCGCCCTCTCCCACACCTCGCCCTCGCCCACACCTCGCACTCGCCCACACCTCGCCCTCTCCCACACCTCGCCCTCTCCCACACCTCGCCCTCTCCCACACCTCGCACTCGCCCACACCTCGCACTCTCCCACACCTCGCACTCTCCCGCACCTCGCACTCGCCCACACCTCGCACTCTCCCACACCTCGCCCACACCTCGCACTCTCCCACACCTCGCACTCTCCCGCACCTCGCCCACACCTCGCACTCTCCCGCACCTCGCACTCTCCCACACCTCGCCCACACCTCGCACTCTCCCACACCTCGCACTCTCCCACACCTCGCACTCGCCCACACCTCGCCCTCTCCCGCACCTCGCCCTCTCCCGCACCTCGCCCTCGCACTCTCCCACACCTCGCACTCTCCCACACCTCGCACTCTCCCGCACCTCGCACTCTCCCACACCTCGCACTCTCCCACACCTCGCCCTCTCCCGCACCTCGCACTCTCCCACACCTCGCACTCTCCCACACCTCGCACTCTCCCACACCTCGCACTCTCCCACACCTCGCCCTCTCCCGCACCTCGCACTCTCCCACACCTCGCACTCTCCCACACCTCGCACTCTCCCACACCTCGCACTCTCCCACACCTCGCACTCTCCCACACCTCGCCCTCTCCCGCACCTCGCCCTCTCCCGCACCTCGCACCCTCCCGCACCTCGCACCCTCCCGCACCTCGCACTCTCCCACACCTCGCCCTCTCCCGCACCTCGCCCTCTCCCACACCTCGCACTCTCCCACACCTCGCCCTCTCCCACACCTCGCACTCTCCCACACCTCGCCCTCTCCCGCACCTCGCCCTCTCCCACACCTCGCCCTCTCCCACACCTCGCCCTCGCACTCTCCCACACCTCGCACTCTCCCACACCTCGCACTCTCCCGCACCTCGCACTCTCCCACACCTCGCCCTCGCCCGCACCTCACACTCTCCCACACCTCGCCCTCTCCCACACCTCGCACTCTCCCACACCTCGCACTCTCCCACACCTCGCCCTCTCCCGCACCTCGCACTCTCCCACACCTCGCACTCTCCCACACCTCGCACTCTCCCACACCTCGCACTCTCCCGCACCTCGCCCTCTCCCACACCTCGCCCTCTCCCGCACCTCGCCCTCTCCCACACCTCGCACTCTCCCACACCTCGCACTCGCCCACACCTCGCCCTCTCCCACACCTCGCACTCTCCCACACCTCGCACTCTCCCACACCTCGCACTCGCCCACACCTCGCCCTCTCCCACACCTCGCACTCTCCCACACCTCGCCCTCTCCCGCACCTCGCCCTCTCCCACACCTCGCACTCTCCCACACCTCGCACTCTCCCGCACCTCGCCCTCTCCCGCACCTCGCCCTCTCCCGCACCTCGCCCTCTCCCACACCTCGCCCTCTCCCACACCTCGCCCTCTCCCACACCTCGCCCTCGCACTCTCCCGCACCTCGCCCTCTCCCGCACCTCGCACTCTCCCACACCTCGCCCTCTCCCGCACCTCGCCCTCTCCCACACCTCGCCCTCTCCCGCACCTCGCACTCTCCCACACCTCGCACTCTCCCACACCTCGCCCTCTCCCGCACCTCGCACTCTCCCACACCTCGCCCTCTCCCGCACCTCGCACTCTCCCACACCTCGCCCTCTCCCACACCTCGCCCTCTCCCGCACCTCGCCCTCTCCCACACCTCGCACTCTCCCACACCTCGCACTCTCCCGCACCTCGCCCTCGCCCGCACCTCGCCCTCGCCCGCACCTCGCCCTCGCACTCTCCCACACCTCGCACTCTCCCACACCTCGCCCTCGCACTCTCCCGCACCTCGCCCTCGCCCGCACCTCGCCCTCGCCCGCACCTCGCCCTCGCACTCTCCCACACCTCGCACTCTCCCACACCTCGCCCTCGCACTCTCCCACACCTCGCCCTCGCACTCTCCCACACCTCGCACTCTCCCACACCTCGCCCTCTCCCACACCTCGCCCTCGCCCGCACCTCGCCCTCGCCCGCACCTCGCCCTCGCCCGCACCTCGCACTCTCCCACACCTCGCACTCTCCCACACCTCGCACTCTCCCACACCTCGCCCTCGCACTCTCCCACACCTCGCCCTCTCCCACACCTCTCCCTCGCACTCTCCCACACCTCGCCCTCTCCCGCACCTCGCCCTCTCCCGCACCTCGCACTCTCCCACACCTCGCACCCTCCCACACCTCGCCCTCTCCCACACCTCGCACTCTCCCACACCTCGCCCTCTCCCACACCTCGCCCTCGCACTCTCCCGCACCTCGCCCTCTCCCGCACCTCGCCCTCTCCCGCACCTCGCCCTCGCCCACACCTCGAACTCTCCCACACCTCGCACTCTCCCACACCTCGCCCTCTCCCACACCTCGCCCTCGCCCACACCTCGCACTCTCCCACACCTCGCCCTCGCCCACACCTCGCCCTCGCCCACACCTCGCCCTCTCCCACACCTCGCACTCTCCCACACCTCGCCCTCTCCCACACCTCGCCCTCTCCCACACCTCGCACTCTCCCACACCTCGCACTCTCCCGCACCTCGCACTCTCCCGCACCTCGCACTCTCCCACACCTCGCACTCTCCCACACCTCGCCCTCGCCCACACCTCGCACTCTCCCACACCTCGCCCTCTCCCACACCTCGCCCTCTCCCACACCTCGCCCTCGCCCACACCTCGCACTCTCCCACACCTCGCACTCTCCCGCACCTCGCACTCTCCCACACCTCGCACTCTCCCACACCTCGCCCTCGCCCACACCTCGCACTCTCCCACACCTCGCACTCTCCCACACCTCGCCCTCTCCCGCACCTCGCCCTCTCCCGCACCTCGCACTCTCCCACACCTCGCACCCTCCCACACCTCGCCCTCTCCCACACCTCGCACTCTCCCACACCTCGCACTCTCCCGCACCTCGCACCCTCCCACACCTCGCACTCTCCCACACCTCGCACTCTCCCACACCTCGCACTCTCCCGCACCTCGCACTCTCCCACACCTCGCACTCTCCCACACCTCGCCCTCTCCCACACCTCGCCCTCGCACTCTCCCGCACCTCGCCCTCTCCCGCACCTCGCCCTCTCCCGCACCTCGCCCTCGCCCACACCTCGAACTCTCCCACACCTCGCACTCTCCCACACCTCGCACTCTCCCACACCTCGCCCTCTCCCACACCTCGCACTCTCCCACACCTCGCCCTCTCCCGCACCTCGCCCTCTCCCACACCTCGCCCTCTCCCGCACCTCGCCCTCTCCCGCCACTCGCCCTCTCCCGCACCTCGCACTCTCCCACACCTCGCACTCTCCCACACCTCGCCCTCGCCCTCACCCGCACCTCGCCCTCTCCCGCACCTCGCCCTCTCCCGCACCTCGCCCTCTCCCGCACCTCGCCCTCTCCCGCACCTCGCCCTCTCCCACACCTCGCCCTCTCCCGCACCTCGCCCTCTCCCTCACCTCGCACTCTCCCGCACCTCGCACTCTCCCACACCTCGCACTCTCCCACACCTCGCACTCTCCCGCACCTCGCACTCTCCCGCACCTCGCACTCTCCCACACCTCGCACTCTCCCTCACCTCGCACTCTCCCACACCTCGCCCTCTCCCGCACCTCGCACTCTCCCACACCTCGCACTCTCCCACACCTCGCACTCTCCCACACCTCGCACTCTCCCTCACCTCGCCCTCTCCCTCACCTCGCACTCTCCCGCACCTCGCACTCTCCCGCACCTCGCACTCTCCCGCACCTCGCACTCTCCCACACCTCGCACTCTCCCTCACCTCGCACTCTCCCTCACCTCGCACTCTCCCACACCTCGCCCTCTCCCGCACCTCGCACTCTCCCACACCTCGCACTCTCCCAAACCTCGCACTCTCCCACACCTCGCACTCTCCCACACCTCGCACTCTCCCTCACCTCGCACTCTCCCACACCTCGCACTCTCCCACACCTCGCACTCTCCCACACCTCGCACTCTCCCACACCTCGCACTCTCCCGCACCTCGCACTCTCCCACACCTCGCACTCTCCCACACCTCGCACTCTCCCTCACCTCGCCCTCTCCCGCACCTCGCCCTCTCCCACACCTCGCACTCTCCCGCACCTCGCCCTCGCCCGCACCTCGCACTCTCCCACACCTCGCACTCTCCCTCACCTCGCACTCTCCCACACCTCGCACTCTCCCACACCTCGCACTCTCCCGCACCTCGCACTCTCCCTCACCTCGCCCTCTCCCACACCTCGCCCTCTCCCACACCTCGCACTCTCCCGCACCTCGCCCTCTCCCGCACCTCGCACTCTCCCACACCTCGCACTCTCCCTCACCTCGCACTCTCCCGCACCTCGCACTCTCCCACACCTCGCACTCTCCCGCACCTCGCACTCTCCCGCATCTCGCCCTCTCCCACACCTCGCCCTCTCCCGCACCTCGCCCTCTCCCGCACCTCGCCCTCTCCCGCACCTCGCCCTCTCCCGCACCTCGCCCTCTCCCGCACCTCGCCCTCTCCCACACCTCGCCCTCTCCAGCACCTCGTACTCTCCCACACCTCGCCCTCGCCCTCTCCCACACCTCGCCCTCTCCCACACCTCGCCCTCTCCCGCACCTCGCCCTCTCCCGCACATCGCACTCTCCCGCACCTCGCCCTCTCCCACACCTCGCCCTCTCCCACACCTCGCCCTCTCCCTCACCTCGCACTCTCCCGCACCTCGCACTTGCCCACACCTCGCCCTCGCCCACACCTCGCACTCTCCCTCACCTCGCACTCTCCCGCACCTCGCACTCTCCCGCACCTCGCCCTCTCCCTCACCTCGCACTCTCCCGCACCTCGCACTTGCCCACACCTCGCCCTCGCCCACACCTCGCACTCTCCCTCACCTCGCACTCTCCCGCACCTCGCACTCTCCCGCACCTCGCACTCTCCCTCACCTCGCACTCTCCCGCACCTCGCACTTGCCCACACCTCGCCCTCGCCCACACCTCGCACTCTCCCTCACCTCGCACTCTCCCGCACCTCGCACTCTCCCGCACCTCGCACTCTCCCGCACCTCGCACTCTCCCACACCTCGCCCTCTCCCGCACCTCGCACTCTCCCACACCTCGCACTCTCCCACACCTCGCACTCGCCCACACCTCGCACTCGCCCACACCTCGCACTCTCCCACACCTCGCCCTCGCACTCTCCCGCACCTCGCACTCTCCCGCACCTCGCCCTCGCCGACACCTCGCACTCTCCCGCACCTCGCCCTCTCCCACACCTCGCACTCTCCCACACCTCGCACTCTCCCTCACCTCGCACTCTCCCTCACCTCGCACTCTCCCTCACCTCGCACTCTCCCTCACCTCGCACTCTCCCACACCTCGCCCTCGCCCACACCTCGCCCTCGCCCACACCTCGCACTCGCCCACACCTCGCACTCTCCCACACCTCGCACTCTCCCACACCTCGCACTCTCCCACACCTCGCCCTCGCCCGCACCTCGCCCTCTCCCGCACCTCGCACTCTCCCGCACCTCACACTCTCCCGCACCTCGCACTCTCCCACACCTCGCACTCTCCCACACCTCGCACTCTCCCACACCTCGCCCTCTCCCGCACCTCGCCCTCTCCCACACCTCGCACTCTCCCGCACCTCGCCCTCTCCCACACCTCGCCCTCTCCCGCACCTCGCACTCTCCCGCACCTCGCACTCTCCCGCACCTCGCCCTCTCCCGCACCTCGCCCTCTCCCACACCTCGCCCTCTCCCGCACCTCGCCCTCTCCCGCACCTCGCCCTCTCCCACACCTCGCACTCTCCCACACCTCGCCCTCGCCGACACCTCGCACTCTCCCGCACCTCGCCCTCTCCCACACCTCGCACTCTCCCGCACCTCGCCCTCTCCCACACCTCGCACTCTCCCGCACCTCGCCCTCTCCCACACCTCGCCCTCTCCCACACCTCGCACTCTCCCACACCTCGCACTCTCCCGCACCTCGCCCTCTCCCGCACCTCGCACTCTCCCACACCTCGCCCTCGCCGACACCTCGCACTCTCCCGCACCTCGCCCTCTCCCACACCTCGCACTCTCCCACACCTCGCCCTCTCCCACACCTCGCACTCTCCCACACCTCGCACTCTCCCGCACCTCGCCCTCTCCCGCACCTCGCACTCTCCCACACCTCGCCCTCGCCGACACCTCGCACTCTCCCGCACCTCGCCCTCTCCCACACCTCGCACTCTCCCGCACCTCGCCCTCTCCCACACCTCGCCCTCTCCCACACCTCGCCCTCTCCCACACCTCGCCCTCTCCCACACCTCGCACTCTCCCGCACCTCGCCCTCTCCCACACCTCGCCCTCTCCCACACCTCGCCCTCTCCCACACCTCGCACTCTCCCACACCTCGCCCTCGCCGACACCTCGCACTCTCCCGCACCTCGCACTCTCCCACACCTCGCACTCTCCCACACCTCGCCCTCTCCCGCACCTCGCCCTCTCCCACACCTCGCACTCTCCCGCACCTCGCCCTCTCCCACACCTCGCACTCTCCCACACCTCGCCCTCTCCCACACCTCGCCCTCTCCCACACCTCGCACTCTCCCACACCTCGCACTCTCCCGCACCTCACATTCTCCCACACCTCGCACTCTCCCGCACCTCACACTCGCCCACACCTCACCCTCTCCCACACCTCGCACTCTCCCGCACCTCGCCCTCTCCCACACCTCGCACTCTCCCGCACCTCGCACTCTCCCACACCTCGCACTCTCCCACACCTCGCACTCTCCCACACCGCGCCCACACCTCGCACTCTCCCGCACCTCGCACTCTCCCACACCTCACATTCTCCCACACCTCGCACTCTCCCGCACCTCACACTCGCCCACACCTCACCCTCTCCCACACCTCGCACTCTCCCGCACCTCGCCCTCTCCCACACCTCGCACTCTCCCGCACCTCACCCTCTCCCGCACCTCACACTCTCCCACACCTCGCACTCTCCCACACCTCGCCCTCTCCCACACCTCGCACTCTCCCGCACCTCACCCTCTCCCGCACCTCACACTCTCCCACACCTCACACTCTCCCACACCTCGCACTCTCCCACACCGCGCCCACACCTCGCCCTCTCCCACACCTCGCACTCTCCCACACCTCGCCCTCTCCCACACCTCGCACTCTCCCGCACCTCACCCTCTCCCGCACCTCACACTCTCCCACACCTCACACTCTCCCACACCTCGCACTCTCCCACACCGCGCCCACACCTCGCACTCTCCCACACCTCGCACTCTCCCACACCTCGCACTCTCCCACACCTCGCACTCTCCCACACCTCGCACTCTCCCACACCTCGCCCACACCTCGCACTCTCCCACACCTCGCACTCTCCCACACCTCGCCCACACCTCGCCCTCGCCCACACCTCGCCCTCTCCCACACCTCGCACTCTCCCGCACCTCGCACTCTCCCGCACCTCGCACTCTCCCACACCTCGCACTCTCCCACACCTCGCCCTCTCCCGCACCTCGCACTCTCCCGCACCTCGCCCTCTCCCACACCTCGCACTCTCCCGCACCTCGCACTCTCCCGCACCTCGCACTCTCCCGCACCTCGCACTCTCCCGCACCTCGCACTCTCCCACACCTCGCACTCTCCCACACCTCGCCCACACCTCGCACTCTCCCACACCTCGCACTCTCCCACACCTCGCCCACACCTCGCCCTCGCCCACACCTCGCCCTCTCCCACACCTCGCACTCTCCCGCACCTCGCACTCTCCCGCACCTCGCACTCTCCCACACCTCGCACTCTCCCGCACCTCGCACTCTCCCGCACCTCGCCCTCTCCCACACCTCGCACTCTCCCGCACCTCGCCCTCTCCCACACCTCGCCCTCTCCCACACCTCGCACTCTCCCGCACCTCGCCCTCTCCCACACCTCGCACTCTCCCACACCTCGCACTCTCCCGCACCTCGCCCTCTCCCACACCTCGCCCTCTCCCGCACCTCGCCCTCTCCCACACCTCGCACTCTCCCACACCTCGCCCTCTCCCACACCTCGCACTCTCCCGCACCTCGCCCTCTCCCACACCTCGCCCTCTCCCACACCTCGCACTCTCCCACACCTCGCACTCTCCCGCACCTCGCCCTCTCCCACACCTCGCCCTCTCCCACACCTCGCACTCTCCCACACCTCGCACTCTCCCACACCTCGCACTCTCCCACACCTCGCACTCGCCCACACCTCGCACTCTCCCGCACCTCGCCCTCTCCCACACCTCGCACTCTCCCGCACCTCGCACTCTCCCACACCTCGCCCTCTCCCGCACCTCACACTCACATTGCACACACCTCGCACTCTCCCGCACCTCGCACTCTCCCACACCTCGCCCACACCTCGCACTCTCCCACACCTCGCACTCTCCCACACCTCGCACTCTCCCACACCTCGCACTCTCCCACACCGCGCCCACACCTCGCACTCTCCCGCACCTCGCCCTCTCCCGCACCTCGCACCCTCCCGCACCTCGCACTCTCCCGCACCTCGCACTCTCCCGCACCTCGCCCTCTCCCACACCTCGCACTCTCCCGCACCTCGCACTCTCCCACACCTCGCCCTCTCCCGCACCTCACACTCACATTGCACACACCTCGCACTCTCCCGCACCTCGCACTCTCCCACACCTCGCCCACACCTCGCACTCTCCCACACCTCGCACTCTCCCACACCTCGCACTCTCCCACACCTCGCACTCTCCCACACCGCGCCCACACCTCGCACTCTCCCGCACCTCGCCCTCTCCCGCACCTCGCACCCTCCCGCACCTCGCACCCTCCCGCACCTCGCACTCTCCCGCACCTCGCCCTCTCCCACACCTCGCCCTCGCCCGCACCTCGCACTCTCCCACACCTCGCCCTCTCCCACACCTCGCACTCTCCCACACCTCGCCCTCTCCCACACCTCGCCCTCTCCCACACCTCGCCCTCTCCCACACCTCGCACTCTCCCGCACCTCGCCCTCTCCCGCACCTCGCACTCTCCCGCACCTCGCACTCTCCCACACCTCGCCCTCTCCCACACCTCGCACTCTCCCACACCTCGCACTCGCCCACACCTCGCCCTCGCCCACACCTCGCCCTCTCCCGCACCTCGCACTCTCCCGCACCTCGCACTCTCCCACACCTCGCACTCTCCCGCACCTCGCACTCTCCCACACCTCGCACTCTCCCACACCTCGCACTCTCCCACACCTCGCACTCTCCCGCACCTCGCACTCTCCCGCACCTCGCACTCTCCCACACCTCGCACTCTCCCGCACCTCGCACCCTCCCGCACCTCGCACTCTCCCGCACCTCGCACTCTCCCGCACCTCGCACTCTCCCACACCTCGCACTCTCCCACACCTCGCACTCTCCCACACCTCGCCCTCTCCCACACCTCGCCCTCTCCCACACCTCGCCCTCTCCCACACCTCGCCCTCTCCCACACCTCGCCCTCGCCCACACCTCGCACTCTCCCACACCTCGCACTCTCCCACACCTCGCACTCTCCCACACCTCGCACTCTCCCACACCTCGCCCTCGCCCACACCTCGCACTCTCCCACACCTCGCACTCTCCCACACCTCGCACTCTCCCACACCTCGCCCTCTCCCACACCTCGCACTCTCCCACACCTCGCACTCTCCCGCACCTCGCCCTCTCCCACACCTCGCACTCTCCCACACCTCGCACTCTCCCACACCTCGCCCTCTCCCACACCTCGCACTCTCCCACACCTCGCCCTCGCCCACACCTCGCACTCTCCCACACCTCGCACTCTCCCACACCTCGCACTCTCCCACACCTCGCCCTCGCCCACACCTCGCCCTCGCCCACACCTCGCACTCTCCCACACCTCGCACTCTCCCACACCTCGCACTCTCCCACACCTCGCACTCTCCCACACCTCGCACTCTCCCGCACCTCGCCCTCTCCCACACCTCGCACTCTCCCACACCTCGCACTCTCCCACACCTCGCCCTCTCCCACACCTCGCACTCTCCCACACCTCGCCCTCGCCCACACCTCGCACTCTCCCACACCTCGCACTCTCCCACACCTCGCACTCTCCCACACCTCGCCCTCGCCCACACCTCGCCCTCGCCCACACCTCGCACTCTCCCACACCTCGCACTCTCCCACACCTCGCACTCTCCCACACCTCGCACTCTCCCACACCTCGCACTCTCCCACACCTCGCACTCTCCCACACCTCGCACTCTCCCACACCTCGCCCTCGCCCACACCTCGCACTCTCCCACACCTCGCACTCTCCCACACCTCGCACTCTCCCGCACCTCGCCCTCTCCCACACCTCGCCCTCTCCCACACCTCGCCCTCTCCCACACCTCGCACTCTCCCACACCTCGCCCTCGCCCACACCTCGCACTCTCCCACACCTCGCACTCTCCCACACCTCGCACTCTCCCACACCTCGCCCTCTCCCACACCTCGCCCTCGCCCACACCTCGCACTCTCCCGCACCTCGCACTCTCCCACACCTCGCACTCTCCCGCACCTCGCCCTCTCCCACACCTCGCCCTCTCCCACACCTCGCCCTCGCCCACACCTCGCACTCTCCCACACCTCGCACTCTCCCACACCTCGCACTCTCCCGCACCTCGCACTCTCCCGCACCTCGCACTCTCCCACACCTCGCACTCTCCCACACCTCGCACTCTCCCGCACCTCGCACTCTCCCGCACCTCGCACTCTCCCACACCTCCCCCTCGCCCACACCTCGCCCTCGCCCACACCTCGCACTCTCCCACACCTCGCACTCTCCCACACCTCGCCCTCTCCCACACCTCGCACTCTCCCACACCTCGCACTCTCCCACCCCTCGCCCTCGCCCACACCTCGCACTCTCCCACACCTCGCACTCTCCCACACCTCGCACTCTCCCACACCTCGCCCTCGCCCACACCTCGCACTCTCCCACACCTCGCACTCTCCCACACCTCGCCCTCTCCCGCACCTCGCCCTCTCCCGCACCTCGCACTCTCCCACACCTCGCCCTCGCCCACACCTCGCACTCTCCCACACCTCGCACTCTCCCACACCTCGCACTCTCCCACACCTCGCCCTCGCCCACACCTCGCACTCTCCCACACCTCGCACTCTCCCACACCTCGCACTCTCCCACACCTCGCCCTCTCCCGCACCTCGCCCTCTCCCGCACCTCGCACTCTCCCACACCTCGCACTCTCCCACACCTCGCCCTCTCCCACACCTCGCCCTCTCCCACACCTCGCACTCTCCCACCCCTCGCCCTCGCCCACACCTCGCACTCTCCCACACCTCGCACTCTCCCACACCTCGCACTCTCCCACACCTCGCCCTCGCCCACACCTCGCACTCTCCCACACCTCGCACTCTCCCACACCTCGCCCTCTCCCGCACCTCGCCCTCTCCCGCACCTCGCACTCTCCCACACCTCGCCCTCGCCCACACCTCGCACTCTCCCACACCTCGCACTCTCCCACACCTCGCACTCTCCCACACCTCGCCCTCGCCCACACCTCGCACTCTCCCACACCTCGCCCTCTCCCGCACCTCGCCCTCTCCCGCACCTCGCCCTCTCCCACACCTCGCCCTCGCCCACACCTCGCACTCTCCCACACCTCGCACTCTCCCACACCTCGCCCTCGCCCACACCTCGCACTCTCCCGCACCTCGCACTCTCCCACACCTCGCCCTCTCCCACACCTCGCCCTCTCCCACACCTCGCCCTCTCCCACACCTCGCCCTCTCCCACACCTCGCCCTCTCCCACACCTCGCCCTCGCCCACACCTCGCCCTCTCCCACACCTCGCACTCTCCCACACCTCGCCCTCTCCCACACCTCGCCCTCGCCCACACCTCGCACTCTCCCGCACCTCGCCCTCTCCCACACCTCGCCCTCTCCCACACCTCGCCCTCTCCCACACCTCGCCCTCTCCCACACCTCGCCCTCGCCCACACCTCGCCCTCTCCCACACCTCGCACTCTCCCACACCTCGCCCTCTCCCACACCTCGCCCTCTCCCGCACCTCGCACTCTCCCGCACCTCGCCCTCTCCCGCACCTCGCCCTCTCCCACACCTCGCACTCTCCCACACCTCGCACTCTCCCACACCTCGCCCTCTCCCACACCTCGCACTCTCCCGCACCTCGCCCTCTCCCGCACCTCGCCCTCTCCCACACCTCGCACTCTCCCGCACCTCGCACTCTCCCGCACCTCGCCCTCTCCCGCACCTCGCCCTCTCCCGCACCTCGCACTCTCCCGCACCTCGCACTCTCCCGCACCTCGCCCTCTCCCGCACCTCGCCCTCTCCCGCACCTCGCACTCTCCCACACCTCGCACTCTCCCACACCTCGCCCTCGCCCACACCTCGCACTCTCCCACACCTCGCCCTCGCCCACACCTCGCACTCTCCCACACCTCGCACTCTCCCACACCTCGCCCTCGCCCGCACCTCGCCCTCTCCCGCACCTCGCACTCTCCCGCACCTCGCACTCTCCCACACCTCGCACTCTCCCACACCTCGCCCTCTCCCACACCTCGCACTCTCCCACACCTCGCCCTCTCCCGCACCTCGCACTCTCCCACACCTCGCACTCTCCCACACCTCCCCCTCGCCCACACCTCGCACTCTCCCGCACCTCGCACTCTCCCGCACCTCGCACTCTCCCGCACCTCGCACTCTCCCGCACCTCGCACTCTCCCACACCTCGCACTCTCCCACACCTCGCACTCTCCCGCACCTCGCACTCTCCCGCACCTCGCACTCTCCCGCACCTCGCACTCTCCCACACCTCGCACTCTCCCACACCTCGCACTCTCCCACACCTCGCCCTCGCCCACACCTCGCACTCTCCCGCACCTCGCACTCTCCCGCACCTCGCCCTCTCCCACACCTCGCACTCTCCCGCACCTCGCACTCTCCCACACCTCGCACTCTCCCGCACCTCGCACTCTCCCGCACCTCGCACTCTCCCACACCTCGCACTCTCCCGCACCTCGCCCTCTCCCACACCTCGCCCTCTCCCGCACCTCGCACTCTCCCGCACCTCGCCCTCTCCCACACCTCGCCCTCTCCCGCACCTCGCACTCTCCCACACCTCGCACTCTCCCACACCTCGCACTCTCCCACACCTCGCACTCTCCCACACCTCGCACTCTCCCACACCTCGCACTCTCCCACACCTCGCCCTCTCCCACACCTCGCCCTCTCCCGCACCTCGCCCTCTCCCACACCTCGCCCTCTCCCGCACCTCGCACTCTCCCACACCTCGCACTCTCCCACACCTCGCACTCTCCCACACCTCGCACTCTCCCACACCTCGCACTCTCCCACACCTCGCACTCTCCCACACCTCGCCCTCTCCCACACCTCGCCCTCTCCCACACCTCGCACTCTCCCACACCTCGCACTCTCCCACACCTCGCACTCTCCCGCACCTCGCACTCTCCCGCACCTCGCACTCTCCCGCACCTCGCACTCTCCCACACCTCGCCCTCTCCCACACCTCGCACTCTCCCACACCTCGCACCCTCCCACACCTCGCACTCTCCCACACCTCGCACTCTCCCACACCTCGCCCTCGCCCACACCTCGCCCTCGCCCACACCTCGCCCTCGCCCACACCTCACACTCTCCCACACCTCGCACTCTCCCACACCTCGCACTCTCCCACACCTCGCACTCTCCCACACCTCGCACTCTCCCACACCTCGCCCTCGCACTCTCCCACACCTCGCCCTCTCCCACACCTCGCACTCTCCCACACCTCGCACCCTCCCACACCTCGCACTCTCCCACACCTCGCACTCTCCCACACCTCGCCCTCGCCCACACCTCGCCCTCGCCCACACCTCGCCCTCGCCCACACCTCACACTCTCCCACACCTCGCACTCTCCCACACCTCGCACTCTCCCACACCTCGCACTCTCCCACACCTCGCACTCTCCCACACCTCGCCCTCGCACTCTCCCACACCTCGCACTCGCCCACACCTCGCCCTCTCCCACACCTCGCCCTCTCCCGCACCTCGCCCACACCTCGCACTCTCCCACACCTCGCCCTCTCCCGCACCTCGCCCTCGCCCACACCTCGCACTCGCCCGCACCTCGCACTCTCCCGCACCTCGCACTCTCCCACACCTCGCCCTCGCCCACACCTCGCCCTCTCCCACACCTCGCCCTCTCCCACACCTCGCCCTCTCCCACACCTCGCCCTCTCCCACACCTCGCCCTCGCCCACACCTCGCACCCTCCCACACCTCGCACCCTCCCACACCTCGCCCTCTCCCACACCTCGCCCTCTCCCACACCTCGCCCTCTCCCACACCTCGCCCTCTCCCACACCTCGCACCCTCCCACACCTCGCCCTCTCCCACACCTCGCCCTCTCCCACACCTCGCCCTCTCCCACACCTCGCCCTCTCCCACACCTCGCCCTCTCCCACACCTCGCACCCTCCCACACCTCGCCCTCTCCCACACCTCGCCCTCTCCCACACCTCGCCCTCTCCCACACCTCGCCCTCTCCCACACCTCGCACTCGCCCACACCTCGCCCTCGCCCACACCTCGCCCTCTCCCGCACCTCGCCCTCTCCCACACCTCGCACTCTCCCACACCTCGCCCTCGCCCACACCTCGCCCTCTCCCACACCTCGCACTCTCCCACACCTCGCCCTCTCCCACACCTCGCACTCGCCCGCACCTCGCCCACACCTGGCCCTCGCCCTCTCCCACACCTCGCCCTCTCCCACACCTCGCCCTCTCCCACACCTCGCCCTCTCCCACACCTCGCACTCTCCCACACCTCGCCCTCTCCTACACCTCGCACTCTCCCGCACCTCGCCCTCGCCCACACCTCGCACTCTCCCACACCTCGCCCTCTCCCACACCTCGCCCTCTCCCACACCTCGCACTCGCCCACACCTCGCCCTCGCCCACACCTCGCCCTCTCCCGCACCTCGCCCTCTCCCACACCTCGCACTCTCCCACACCTCGCCCTCGCCCACACCTCGCCCTCTCCCACACCTCGCCCTCTCCCACACCTCGCCCTCTCCCACACCTCGCACTCGCCCGCACCTCGCCCACACCTGGCCCTCGCACTCTCCCACACCTCGCCCTCTCCCACACCTCGCCCTCGCCCACACCTCGCACTCTCCCACACCTCGCCCTCGCCCACACCTCTCCCGCACCTCGCCCTCTCCCACACCTCGCCCTCTCCCGCACCTCGCCCTCTCCCGCACCTCGCCCTCTCCCGCACCTCGCCCTCGCCCACACCTCGCACTCTCCCACACCTCGCACTCTCCCACACCTCACCCTCTCCCGCACCTCGCCCTCTCCCACACCTCGCACTCTCCCACACCTCGCACTCTCCCACACCTCGCACTCTCCCACACCTCGCCCACACCTCGCCCTCGCCCACACCTCGCCCTCGCCCACACCTCGCATTCTCCCACACCTCGCCCTCTCCCACACCTCGCACTCTCCCACACCTCGCCCACACCTCGCACTCTCCCACACCTCGCCCTCTCCCACACCTCGCCCTCTCCCGCACCTCGCCCTCTCCCGCACCTCGCCCTCTCCCGCACCTCGCCCTCTCCCGCACCTCGCCCTCTCCCACACCTCGCACTCTCCCACACCTCGCCCACACCTCGCACTCTCCCACACCTCGCCCTCTCCCACACCTCGCCCTCTCCCACACCTCGCCCTCTCCCGCACCTCGCCCTCTCCCGCACCTCGCCCTCTCCCGCACCTCGCCCTCTCCCTCACCTCGCCCTCTCCCGCACCTCGCCCTCTCCCGCACCTCGCCCTCTCCCTCACCTCGCCCTCTCCCACACCTCGCCCTCTCCCGCACCTCGCCCTCTCCCGCACCTCGCCCTCTCCCGCACCTCGCCCTCTCCCGCACCTCGCCCTCTCCCGCACCTCGCCCTCTCCCGCACCTCGCCCTCTCCCGCACCTCGCCCTCTCCCACACCTCGCATTCTCCCACACCTCGCCCACACCTCGCACTCTCCCACACCTCGCCCTCTCCCACACCTCGCCCTCTCCCGCACCTCGCCCTCTCCCACACCTCGCATTCTCCCACACCTCGCCCACACCTCACACTCTCCCGCACCTCGCACTCTCCCGCACCTCGCCCTCTCCCACACCTCGCCCTCTCCCACACCTCGCCCTCTCCCACACCTCGCACTCTCCCACACCTCGCACTCTCCCACACCTCGCACTCTCCCACACCTCGCCCTCTCCCACACCTCGCACTCTCCCGCACCTCGCCCTCTCCCACACCTCGCCCTCTCCCACACCTCGCCCTCTCCCACACCTCGCCCTCTCCCGCACCTCGCCCTCTCCCGCACCTCGCCCTCTCCCGCACCTCGCACTCTCCCGCACCTCGCACTCTCCCACACCTCGCCCTCTCCCGCACCTCGCCCTCTCCCGCACCTCGCCCTCTCCCGCACCTCGCCCTCTCCCGCACCTCGCCCTCTCCCACACCTCGCATTCTCCCGCACCTCGCATTCTCCCACACCTCGCCCTCTCCCGCACCTCGCCCTCTCCCGCACCTCGCCCTCGCCCACACCTCGCATTCTCCCACACCTCGCACTCTCCCACACCTCGCACTCTCCCGCACCTCGCCCTCTCCCGCACCTCGCCCTCTCCCACACCTCGCACTCTCCCCCACCTCGCACTCTCCCACACCTCGCCCTCTCCCGCACCTCGCCCTCTCCCGCACCTCGCACTCTCCCGCACCTCGCCCTCTCCCACACCTCGCATTCTCCCGCACCTCGCCCTCTCCCGCACCTCGCACTCTCCCGCACCTCGCCCTCTCCCACACCTCGCACTCTCCCGCACCTCGCATTCTCCCACACCTCGCCCACACCTCGCACTCTCCCACACCTCGCACTCTCCCACACCTCGCACCCTCCCACACCTCGCCCTCTCCCACACCTCGCCCTCGCCCACACCTCGCACTCTCCCACACCTCGCCCTCGCCCACACCTCGCACTCTCCCACACCTCGCCCTCGCCCACACCTCGCACTCTCCCACACCTCGCCCTCGCCCACACCTCGCCCTCTCCCGCACCTCGCATTCTCCCACACCTCGCACTCTCCCTCACCTCGCCCTCGCCCACACCTCGCCCTCTCCCACACCTCGCACTCTCCCTCACCTCGCCCTCTCCCGCACCTCGCATTCTCCCACACCTCGCCCTCTCCCACACCTCGCCCTCTCCCGCACCTCGCCCTCGCCCACACCTCGCCCTCTCCCGCACCTCGCATTCTCCCACACCTCGCCCTCTCCCACACCTCGCCCTCTCCCGCACCTCGCCCTCGCCCACACCTCGCACTCTCCCGCACCTCGCATTCTGCCACACCTCGCCCTCTCCCACACCTCGCCCTCTCCCGCACCTCGCCCTCGCCCACACCTCGCCCTCTCCCGCACCTCGCATTCTCCCACACCTCGCCCACACCTCGCCCTCTCCCACACCTCGCACTCTCCCGCAACTCGCACTCTCCCGCACCTCGCCCTCTCCCACACCTCGCACTCTCCCACACCTCGCCCACACCTCGCACTCTCCCACACCTCGCCCTCTCCCACACCTCGCCCTCTCCCACACCTCGCCCTCTCCCGCACCTCGCCCTCTCCCGCACCTCGCCCTCTCCCGCACCTCGCCCTCTCCCTCACCTCGCCCTCTCCCGCACCTCGCCCTCTCCCGCACCTCGCCCTCTCCCTCACCTCGCCCTCTCCCACACCTCGCCCTCTCCCGCACCTCGCCCTCTCCCGCACCTCGCCCTCTCCCGCACCTCGCCCTCTCCCGCACCTCGCCCTCTCCCGCACCTCGCCCTCTCCCGCACCTCGCCCTCTCCCGCACCTCGCCCTCTCCCGCACCTCGCCCTCTCCCGCACCTCGCCCTCTCCCGCACCTCGCCCTCTCCCACACCTCGCATTCTCCCACACCTCGCCCACACCTCGCACTCTCCCACACCTCGCCCTCTCCCACACCTCGCCCTCTCCCGCACCTCGCCCTCTCCCACACCTCGCATTCTCCCACACCTCGCCCACACCTCACACTCTCCCGCACCTCGCACTCTCCCGCACCTCGCCCTCTCCCACACCTCGCCCTCTCCCACACCTCGCCCTCTCCCACACCTCGCACTCTCCCACACCTCGCACTCTCCCGCACCTCGCACTCTCCCACACCTCGCACTCTCCCACACCTCGCACTCTCCCACACCTCGCCCTCTCCCACACCTCGCACTCTCCCGCACCTCGCCCTCTCCCACACCTCGCCCTCTCCCACACCTCGCCCTCTCCCACACCTCGCCCTCTCCCGCACCTCGCCCTCTCCCGCACCTCGCCCTCTCCCGCACCTCGCACTCTCCCGCACCTCGCACTCTCCCACACCTCGCCCTCTCCCGCACCTCGCCCTCTCCCGCACCTCGCCCTCTCCCGCACCTCGCCCTCTCCCGCACCTCGCCCTCTCCCACACCTCGCATTCTCCCGCACCTCGCATTCTCCCACACCTCGCCCTCTCCCGCACCTCGCCCTCTCCCGCACCTCGCCCTCGCCCACACCTCGCATTCTCCCACACCTCGCACTCTCCCACACCTCGCACTCTCCCGCACCTCGCCCTCTCCCGCACCTCGCCCTCTCCCACACCTCGCACTCTCCCCCACCTCGCACTCTCCCACACCTCGCCCTCTCCCGCACCTCGCCCTCTCCCGCACCTCGCACTCTCCCGCACCTCGCCCTCTCCCACACCTCGCATTCTCCCGCACCTCGCCCTCTCCCGCACCTCGCACTCTCCCGCACCTCGCCCTCTCCCACACCTCGCACTCTCCCGCACCTCGCATTCTCCCACACCTCGCCCACACCTCGCACTCTCCCACACCTCGCACTCTCCCACACCTCGCACCCTCCCACACCTCGCCCTCTCCCACACCTCGCCCTCGCCCACACCTCGCACTCTCCCACACCTCGCCCTCGCCCACACCTCGCACTCTCCCACACCTCGCCCTCGCCCACACCTCGCACTCTCCCACACCTCGCACTCTCCCTCACCTCGCCCTCGCCCACACCTCGCCCTCTCCCGCACCTCGCATTCTCCCACACCTCGCACTCTCCCTCACCTCGCCCTCGCCCACACCTCGCCCTCTCCCGCACCTCGCATTCTCCCACACCTCGCACTCTCCCACACCTCGCCCTCGCCCACACCTCGCACTCTCCCACACCTCGCCCTCGCCCACACCTCGCACTCTCCCACACCTCGCCCTCTCCCACACCTCGCCCTCTCCCGCACCTCGCCCTCTCCCGCACCTCGCATTCTCCCACACCTCGCACTCTCCCTCACCTCGCCCTCTCCCACACCTCGCCCTCTCCCACACCTCGCCCTCTCCCACACCTCGCACTCTCCCTCACCTCGCCCTCTCCCGCACCTCGCATTCTCCCACACCTCGCCCTCTCCCACACCTCGCCCTCTCCCGCACCTCGCCCTCGCCCACACCTCGCCCTCTCCCGCACCTCGCATTCTCCCACACCTCGCCCACACCTCGCACTCTCCCGCACCTCGCATTCTGCCACACCTCGCCCTCTCCCACACCTCGCCCTCTCCCGCACCTCGCCCTCGCCCACACCTCGCCCTCTCCCGCACCTCGCATTCTCCCACACCTCGCCCACACCTCGCCCTCTCCCACACCTCGCACTCTCCCGCAACTCGCACTCTCCCGCACCTCGCCCTCTCCCACACCTCGCCCTCTCCCGCACCTCGCCCTCTCCCGCACCTCGCCCTCTCCCGCACCTCGCCCTCTCCCGCACCTCGCCCTCTCCCGCACCTCGCCCTCTCCCGCACCTCGCCCTCTCCCGCACCTCGCCCTCTCCCGCACCTCGCCCTCTCCCGCACCTCGCCCTCTCCCGCACCTCGCCCTCGCCCACACCTCGCCCTCTCCCGCACCTCGCACCCTCCCGCACCTCGCACTCTCCCGCACCTCGCACTCTCCCGCACCTCGCCCTCTCCCGCACCTCGCACTCTCCCGCACCTCGCCCTCTCCCACACCTCGCATTCTCCCGCACCTCGCCCTCTCCCACACCTCGCCCACACCTCGCCCTCTCCCACACCTCGCACCCTCCCGCACCTCGCCCCCTCCCGCACCTCGCCCTCTCCCACACCTCGCACTCGCCCACACCTCGCACTCGCCCACACCTCGCACTCGCCCACACCTCGCACTCGCCCACACCTCGCACTCTCCCGCACCTCGCCCCCTCCCGCACCTCGCCCCCTCCCGCACCTCGCCCTCTCCCACACCTCGCACTCGCCCACACCTCGCCCTCTCCCACACCTCGCACTCTCCCACACCTCGCACTCTCCCGCACCTCGCACTCTCCCACACCTCGCACTCGCCCACACCTCGCACTCGCCCACACCTCGCACTCGCCCACACCTCGCACTCGCCCGCACCTCGCACTCGCCCACACCTCGCCCTCTCCCACACCTCGCACTCTCCCACACCTCGCACTCTCCCGCACCTCGCCCTCTCCCGCACCTCGCCCTCTCCCGCACCTCGCCCTCACCCGCACCTCGCCCTCTCCCGCACCTCGCCCTCTCCCGCACCTCGCCCTCTCCCGCACCTCGCCCTCGCCCGCACCTCGCACTCTCCCACACCTCGCCCTCGCACTCTCCCACACCTCGCCCTCGCACTCTCCCACACCTCGCACTCTCCCACACCTCGCACTCTCCCACACCTCGCCCTCGCACTCTCCCACACCTCGCACTCTCCCACACCTCGCCCTCGCACTCTCCCACACCTCGCCCTCTCCCACACCTCGCCCTCTCCCACACCTCGCCCTCTCCCGCACCTCGCCCTCTCCCGCACCTCGCCCTCTCCCGCACCTCGCCCTCTCCCGCACCTCGCCCTCTCCCGCACCTCGCCCTCTCCCACACCTCGCACTCTCCCGCACCTCGCCCTCTCCCACACCTCGCCCTCTCCCACACCTCGCCCTCTCCCACACCTCGCCCTCGCACTCTCCCACACCTCGCCCTCGCACTCTCCCACACCTCGCACTCTCCCACACCTCGCACTCTCCCACACCTCGCACTCTCCCACACCTCGCCCTCTCCCGCACCTCGCCCTCTCCCGCACCTCGCCCTCTCCCGCACCTCGCCCTCTCCCGCACCTCGCCCTCTCCCGCACCTCGCCCTCTCCCGCACCTCGCCCTCTCCCGCACCTCGCACTCTCCCGCACCTCGCCCTCTCCCGCACCTCGCACTCTCCCGCACCTCGCCCTCTCCCGCACCTCGCCCTCTCCCGCACCTCGCCCTCTCCCACACCTCGCACTCTCCCACACCTCGCACTCTCCCACACCTCGCACTCGCCCACACCTCGCACTCGCCCACACCTCGCACTCTCCCACACCTCGCACTCGCCCACACCTCGCACTCGCCCACACCTCGCACTCTCCCACACCTCGCCCTCTCCCACACCTCGCCCTCTCCCACACCTCGCCCTCTCCCACACCTCGCACTCGCCCACACCTCGCACTCGCCCACACCTCGCCCTCTCCCACACCTCGCCCTCTCCCACACCTCGCCCTCTCCCACACCTCGCCCTCGCACTCTCCCACACCTCGCCCTCGCACTCTCCCACACCTCGCACTCTCCCACACCTCGCACTCTCCCACACCTCGCACTCTCCCACACCTCGCACTCTCCCACACCTCGCCCTCGCACTCTCCCACACCTCGCCCTCTCCCACACCTCGCCCTCTCCCACACCTCGCCCTCTCCCACACCTCGCCCTCTCCCACACCTCGCCCTCTCCCACACCTCGCCCTCTCCCACACCTCGCCCTCTCCCACACCTCGCCCTCTCCCACACCTTGACTCTCCCACACCTCGCACTCTCCCACACCTCGCACTCTCCCGCACCTCGCCCTCTCCCGCACCTCGCGCTCTCCCACACCTCGCACTCTCCCACACCTCGCACTCTCCCACACCTCGCACTCTCCCACACCTCGCACTCTCCCACACCTCGCACTCTCCCACACCTCGCCCTCTCCCACACCTCGCCCTCTCCCACACCTCGCCCTCTCCCACACCTCGCCCTCTCCCACACCTCGCCCTCTCCCACACCTCGCACTCGCCCACGCGTCCCACTCGCCCACGCGTCCCACTCGCCCACGCGTCCCACTCGCCCACGCGTCCCACTCGCCCACGCGTCCCACTCGCCCACGCGTCCCACTCGCCCACGCGTCCCACTCGCCCACGCGTCCCACTCGCCCACGCGTCCCACTCGCCCACGCGTCTCACTCGCCCACGCGTCCCACTCGCCCACGCGTCTCACTCGCCCACACGTCCCACTCGCCCACACGTCCCACTCGCCCACACGTCCCACTCGCCCACACGTCCCACTCGCCCACACGTCCCACTCGCACACGTCACTCGCACACACATCAGACTCACACACATATCACACACTCACACACATATCACACACTCACACAAACCTCACACTCACCCACACGTTACACTCACACACACGTCACACTCACACACACGTCACACTCACACACATCACACTCACTCACCCCACACTCTCACACATCACACTCACACAAACATCACACTCACACACAGATCACACACACACACACACCTCACACTCACACACATCACACACACACATCTCACTCAAACACACATCACACTCACACACACTCACCTCACACTCACCCACACATCACACTCACCCACACATCACACTCTCACACCTCACATTCACACACACCTCACACTCTCACACACCTCACACTCGCCCACACATCACTCACACACGCCCACACATCACTCACACACCTCACACACCTCACACTCCTCACACACACACTCGCACACACGTCACACTCGCACACACGTCACACACACCACACTCTCACACACCACACTCACAGCAACATCACACTCTCACACACCACACTCACAGCAACATCACACTCACACAAACATCACACTCTCACACACCTCATACTCACACACATCACACTCACACACACCTCACACACCCTCATCACACTCACACACCTCACACTCCCATTCCTGAAGAAGGGCTTATGCCCGAAATGTCGATTCTCCTGTTCCCTGGATGCTGCCTGACCTGCTGCACTTTTCCAGCAACACATTTCCAGCTCTGATCTCCAGCATCTGCAGACCTCACTTTCTCCTCACACTCTCACACACCTCACACTCACACACCTCTCACACACCTCTCACACACCTCTCACACACCTCATACTCACACACCTCACACACCTCTCACACACCTCACACTCACACTCATCACACTCACACTCATCACACTCACACACACCTCACACTCACACACACCTCACACTCATCACACACCTCACACTCATCACACACCTCACACTCATCACACTCATCACACTCATCACACTCATCACACTCATCACTCTCACACTCTCACACTGACACTCATCACACTCAAACTCACATCACACTCACACACACCTCACACACACACCTCACACACACCTCACACATCACACTCTCACTCACACACTCCTCACACTCTCACACTCCTCACACACACACACCACACACTCACATACTTCACACACTCACACACATTATACTCACACACACATCACACACACCACACACTCACGTACGTCACACACTCTCACACATATTATACACACACACCACACACACACCACACACACACCACACACACACCACACACACACCACACACACCCCACACACACCCCACACACACCCCACACACACCACACACACACCACACACACACCACACACACACCACACACACACCACACACACACCACACACACACCACACACACACCACACACACACCACACACACACCACACACACACCACACACACACCACACACACACCACACACACACCACACACACATACCTCACACACACATCACACACTCTCACACACACATCACACTCACACACATATCACACTCACACACTTCACACACTCTCACGCACATTATATTCACACACACATCACACACTCCACACACTCATGTACTTCATACACTCACACACACATCACACTCTCACACACATCACTCTCACACATCACACACATCACACACACACACATCACATCACACACTCACACACACATCACACTCACACACACCTCACACATCACACTCACGCACTCACACTTCACATCACACTCTCACAGATATCACACTCTCACACACTTCACACTCGCACACTTCACATCACACACTTCACATCACACACTTCACATCACACACTTCACATCACACACTTCACATCACACACTTCACATCACACACTTCACATCACGCACTCACACACATTACGCTCACACACTCACACACACATCACACTCACACACACACCACACTCTCACACACATCACACTCTCACACACATCACACTCTCACACACATCACACTCTCACAGACATCACACACTCTCACACACCTCACAGATCACACTCACACACACACACCTCACACACCTCACACTCACACACTTCACATCACACTCTCCCATACATCACACTCACACACATCACATCACACACACACACACACATCACACTCTCACACTCTCACTCACACACATCACACTCACACACTTCACATCACACACTGTCACACATCACACTCTCCCACACTTCACACTCACATCACACTCTCACACACCTCACACATATATCACACTCGCACACACCACACACTCATGTACTTCACAGTCTCTCACACACATTATACTCACACACACCTCACGCTCTCACATCACACTCACACATACATCACACTCACACACACACATCACACTCACACACACACATCACACTCACACACACCACACACTCACATTATGCGCACACACACATCACACTCACACGCACATCACACTCACACACATCACCTCACACACACATCACACTCACACTCACACAAATCACACTCACGCACACACCTCACACATCACACTCACACACTCACACTTCACATCACACACTCACACACATCACACTCACACACTTCACACTCACACTACGCTCACACACTCACACACACATCACACACATTACGCTCACACACATCACACACTCACACACACATTACACTCTCACAGACATCACACTCTCACAGACATCACACTCTCTCACATCACACTCTCTCACACACACCTCACAGATCTCACACACACACACCTCACACTCACACACTCACACTCACACACTTCACATCACACACACTGATACACTTCACACTCTCCTACACTTCACACTCTCCCACACTTCACACTCACACACACCTCACACATCACACTCACACACTTCACACTCTCACACACATATCACACTCACACACACCACACACTCACGGACTTCACACACTCTCGCACACATTATACTCACACACACCTCACACTCACACACACCTCACACTCACACACACCTCACACTCTCACACACCTCACACACACCTCACACTCTCACACACACCACACATACACTCATGTACTTCTCACACTCTCACACACATTATACTCACACACCCCTCACACACCCCTCACACACCCCTCACACACCCCTCACACACCCCTCACACACCCCTCACACACCCCTCACACACCCCTCACACACCCCTCACACACCCCTCACACACCCCTCACACACCCCTCACACACCCCTCACACACCCCTCACACACCCCTCACACACCCCTCACACACCCCTCACACACCCCTCACACACCCCTCACACACCCCTCACACACCCCTCACACACCCCTCACACACCCCTCACACACCTCACACACCTCTCACACCTCTCACACCTCTCACACCTCTCACACCTCTCACACCTCTCACACCTCTCACACACACCTCACACACACCTCACACACACCTCACACACACCTCACACACACCTCACACATACATCAGTCTCACATACATCACTCTCACACTCAAACACATCACACTCAAACACATCACACACACACATCACACTCTCACACATCACACACACACATCACACTCACACACATCACACTCACATCACACTCTCACAGACATCACACTCTCACAGACATCACACTCTCACACATCACACTCTCACAGACATCACACACACAACACACATCACACACACCACACACCACACTCACACATCACACATCACACTCACACACATCACACTCACATCACACTCTCACAGACATCACACTCTCTCAGACATCACACTCTCACAGACATCACACCCACATACATCACACTCACACACACATCACATTCTCACACACATCACACTCATCACACACACTACACTCACATCACTTTCACACTCACATCACTCACACTCACATCACACTCACATCACACTCACACACATCACACTCACACACATCACACTCACACACATCACACTCACACACATCACACTCTCACACATCACACTCTCACACATCACACCCTCACACATCACACCCTCACATCACACTCTCACAGACATCACACACACAACACACAACACACATCACACACACAACACACATCACACATCACACTCTCACACATCACACTCTCACACATCACACTCTCACACATCACACTCTCACACATCACACTCTCACACATCACACTCTCACACATCACACCCTCACACATCACACCCTCACACATCACACCCTCACACATCACACCCTCACACATCACACTCTCACATCACACTCTCACAGACATCACACACACAACACACAACACACAACACACATCACACACATCACACTTACATCACACTCTCACAGACATCACACTCTCACAGACATCACACCCACATACATCACACTCACACACACATCACATTCTCACACACATTACATTCTCACACACATCACACACATCACACACATCACACACATCACACACATCACACACATCACACACATCACACACATCACACTCATCACACTCATCACACTCATCACACACACTACACTCACATCACTTTCACACTCACATCACTCACACTCACATCACACTCTCACACATCACACTCTCACACATCACACTCTCACACATCACACTCTCACACATCACACTCTCACACATCACACTCTCACACATCACACTCTCACACATCACACTCTCACACATCACACCCTCACACATCACACCCTCACACATCACACCCTCACACATCACACTCTCACACATCACACTCTCACAGACATCACACACACAACACACATTACACACATAACACACATCACACCCACATACATCACACCCACATACATCACTCACACTCACATCACACTCATCACACATCACACTCATCACACATCACACTCTCACACATCACACTCTCACACATCACACTCTCACACATCACACTCTCACACATCACACTCTCACACATCACACCCTCACACATCACACCCTCACACATCACACCCTCACACATCACACTCTCACACATCACACTCTCACAGACATCACACACACAACACACATTACACACATAACACACATCACACCCACATACATCACACCCACATACATCACTCACACACACATCACACTCATCACACATCACACTCATCACACATCACACTCTTACACTTCACACTCACACTACACTCACATAACTTTCACACTCACATCACTCTCACACTAACATCACACTCTCTCACATCACACTCTCACACATTACACTCTCACATCACACTCTCACAGACATCACACACACAACACACATCACACACACAACACACCACACTCACACACCACACTCACACACCACACTCACACATCACACATCACACTCACACACATCACACTCACACACATCACACTCACATCACACTCTCACAGACATCACACTCTCACAGACATCACACTCTCACAGACATCACACTCACACACACATCACATTCTCACACACATCACACATCACTCATCACACATCACACATCACACATCACTCATCACACATCACACATCACACATCACACATCACACATCACACATCACTCATCACTCATCACTCATCACACTCACACACATCACACACATCACACACATCACACACATCACACACATCACACACATCACACACATCACACTCATCACACTCATCACACTCATCACACTCATCACACTCATCACACTCATCACACTCATCACACTCATCACACTCACATCACTTTCACACTCACATCACTCACACTCACATCACACTCTCCCACACATCACACTCTCACACATCACACACTCACACATCACACTCTCACACATCACACCCTCACACATCACACCCTCACATCACACTCTCACATCACACTCTCACATCACACTCTCACACACATCACACACACAACACACAACACACAACACACATCACACACACAACACACATCACACATCACACTCACACACATCACACTTACATCACACTCTCACAGACATCACACTCTCACAGACATCACACTCTCACAGACATCACACTCTCACAGACATCACACTCACACACCACACTCACACACCACACTCACACACCACACTCACACACCACACAACACACACCACACTCACACACCACACTCACACAACACACAACACACATCACACTCATCAAACATGACACTCATCACACATCACTCTCACACTCACATCACACTCTCCCACATCACACTCTCCCACATCACACTCTCACACATCACACTCATCACACATCACACTCATCACACTCACATCACTCTCACACTACACTCACATCACACTCTCCCACACATCACACTCATATCACACGCTCCCACACATCACACTCTCACACATCACAATCACACACATTACACTCATCACACTCACGGACTTCACACTCACATCACTCTCACACTACATTCACATCACTCTCACACTCACATCACACTCTCCCACACATCACACTCTCCCACACATCACACTCTCACACATCACACTCACATCACACTCTCACAGATATCACACTCTCACAGATATCACACTCTCACAGATATCACACTCTCACAGACATCACACTCTCACAGACATCACACTCTCACAGACATCACACATCACACTCCCACACATCACACTCCCACACATCACACTCCCACACATCACACTCCCACACATCACACTCCCACACATCACACTCCCACACATCACAGTCCCACACATCACACTCTCACACATCACACTCTCACACATCACACTCATCACACTCACACACATCATACTCACACACACATCACACTCACACTCATCACACTCACATCACACTCACATCACACTCACATCACACTCACATCACACTCTCCCACACATCACACTCCCACACATCACACTCACACACATCACACTCACACTCACATCACACTCTCCCACACATCACGCCCACATACATCACACTCACACACACATCAGACTCACACACATCACACTCATCAAACATCACACTCATCACACATCACACACTTCACACTCACATCACACTCTCCCACATCACACTCTCCCACATCACACTCTCCCACATCACACTCTCCCACATCACACTCTCCCACATCACACTCTCCCACATCACACTCTCCCACATCACACTCATCACACTCATCACACTCATCACACTCATCACACTCATCACACTCATCACACTCATCACACTCACACTACACTCACATCACACTCTCCCACACATCACACTCTCACACATCACACTCATATCACACTCTCCCACACATCACACTCACACACATCACAATCACACACATTACACTCATCACACTCACGGACTTCACACTCACATCACTCTCACACTACATTCACATCACTCTCACACTCACATCACACTCTCCCACACATCACACTCTCCCACACATCACACTCTCACACATCACACTCACATCACACTCTCACAGATATCACACTCTCACAGATATCACACTCTCACAGATATCACACTCTCACAGATATCACACTCTCACAGACATCACACATCACACTCCCACACATCACACTCCCACACATCACACTCCCACACATCACACTCCCACACATCACAGTCCCACACATCACAGTCCCACACATCACACTCTCACACATCACACTCATCACACTCACACACATCATACTCACACACACATCACACTCACACTCGTCACACTCGTCACACTCGTCACACTCACATCACACTCACATCACACTCACATCACACTCACATCACACTCACATCACACTCACATCACACTCTCCCACACATCACACTCACACACATCACACTCACACTCACATCACACTCTCCCACACATCACGCCAACATACATCACACTCACACACACATCAGACTCACACACATCACACTCATCAAACATCACACTCATCACACATCACACTCATCACACATCACACACCTCACACTCACATCACACTCTCCCACATCACACTCTCCCACATCACACTCTCCCACATCACACTCTCCCACATCACACTCTCACACATCACACTCTCACACATCACACTCATCACACATCACACTCATCACACTCATCACATTCATCACACTCATCACACTCACACTACACTCACATCACACTCTCCCACACATCACACTCTCACACATCACACTCATATCACACTCTCCCACACATCACACTCACACACATCACAATCACACACATCACAATCATCACACTCACGGACTTCACACTCACATCACTCTCACACTACATTCACATCACTCTCATACTCACATCACACTCTTCCACACATCACACTCTCCCACACATCACACTCTCCCACACATCACACTCTCACCCATCACACTCTCACACATCACACTCTCACAGACATCACACTCTCACAGACATCACACTCTCCCACACATCACTCTCCCACACATCACTCTCCCACACATCACTCTCCCACACATCACTCTCCCACACATCACACTCCCACACATCACACTCCCACACATCACACTCCCACACATCACACTCCCACACATCACACTCCCACACATCACACTCCCACACATCACACTCACATCACACTCATCACACTCACATCACACTCACATCACACTCACATCACACTCTCCCACACATCACACTCGCACACATCACACACACACATCACACTCACACTCACATCACACTCTCCCACACATCACGCCCACATACATCACACTCACACACACATCAGACTCACACACATCACACTCATCACACATCACACTCATCACACATCACACTCATCACACACTTCACACTCACATCACACTCTCCCACACATCACACTCTCCCACACATCACACTCTCCCACACATCACTCTCCCACACATCACACTCATCACACTCATCACACTCATCACACTCATCACACTCATCACACTCATCACACTCATCACACTCACACTCGTCACTCTCGTCACACTCGTCACGCTCACACTCACATCACACTCCCACACATCACACTCCCACACATCACACTCTCACAGACATCACACTCTCACAGACATCACACTCTCACAGACATCACACTCCCACACATCACACTCTCACACATCACACTCATCACACTCACACACACATCATACTCACACACACATCACACTCACACACACATCACACTCACACTCGTCACACTCGTCACACTCGTCACACTCGTCACACTCACATCACACTCACATCACACTCTCCCACACATCACACTCACACACATCACACTCACACACATCACACTCACACTCACATCACACTCTCCCACACATCACGCCCACATACATCACACTCACACACACATCAGACTCACACACATCACACTCATCACACATCACACTCATCACACATCACACTCATCACACACTTCACACTCACATCACACTCTCCCACACATCACACTCTCCCACACATCACACTCTCCCACACATCACACTCTCCCACACATCACACTCTCCCACACATCACACTCTCCCACACATCACACTCTCCCACACATCACACTCATCACACTCATCACACTCATCACACTCATCACACTCATCACACTCATCACACTCACACACACATCACACTCACACTCGTCACTCTCGTCACACTCGTCACGCTCACACTCACATCACACTCCCACACATCACACTCTCACAGACATCACACTCCCACACATCACACTCCCACACATCACACTCTCTCAGACATCACACTCTCACAGACATCACACTCTCACAGACATCACACTCCCACACATCACACTCTCACACATCACACTCATCACACTCACACACACATCATACTCACACACACATCACACTCACACACACATCACACTCACACACACATCACACTCACACACACATCACACTCACACTCGTCACACTCGTCACACTCGTCACACTCACATCACACTCACATCACACTCTCCCACACATCACACTCACACACATCACACTCACACACATCACACTCACACTCACATCACACTCTCCCACACATCACGCCCACATACATCACACTCACACACACATCAGACTCACACACATCACACTCATCAAACATCACACTCATCACACATCACACACTTCACACTCACATCACTCTCACACTACATTCACATCACTCTCATACTCACATCACACTCTCCCACACATCACACTCTCCCACACATCACACTCTCACAGACATCACACTCTCACAGACATCACACTCTCACAGACATCACACTCTCACAGACATCACACTCTCACACATCACACTCCCACACATCACACTCACACTCACATCACACTCATCACACTCACATCACACTCACATGTAACTCACATCACACTCACATCACACTCACATCACACTCACATCACACTCACATCACACTCTCCCACACATCACACTCGCACACATCACTCACACACATCACTCACACACATCACACACACACATCACACACACACATCACACACACACATCACACACACACATCACACACACACATCACACACACACATCACACTCACACTCACATCACACTCTCCCACACATCACGCCCACATACGTCACACTCACACACACATCAGACTCACACACATCACACTCATAACACATCACACACTTCACACTCACATCACACTCTCCCACACATCACACTCTCCCACACATCACACTCTCCCACACATCACACTCTCCCACACATCACACTCTCCCACACATCACACTCTCCCACACATCACACTCCCCCACACATCACTCTCCCGCACATCACTCTCCCACACATCACACTCCTCACACTCCTCACACTCCTCACACTCCTCACACTCCTCACACTCATCACACTCATCACACTCATCACACACATCACACTCACACACATCACACACACACACATCACACTCACACTCACATCACACTCTCCCACACATCACACCCACATACATCACACTCACACACACATCAGACTCACACACATCACACTCATCAAACATCACACTCATCACACATCACACACTTCACACTCTCCCACATCACACTCTCCCACATCACACTCTCCCACATCACACTCTCCCACATCACACTCTCCCACATCACACTCATCACACATCACACTCATCACACTCACATCACTCTCACACTACACTCACATCACACTCTCCCACACATCACACTCTCACACATCACACTCATATCACACTCTCCCACACATCACACTCACACACATCACACTCATCACACTCACGGACTTCACACTCACATCACTCTCACACTACATTCACATCACTCTCACACTCACATCACACTCTCCCACACATCACACTCTCCCACACATCACACTCTCCCACACATCACACTCTCCCACACATCACACTCTCACAGACATCACACTCCCACACATCACACTCTCACACATCACACTCATCACACTCACACACACATCATACTCACACACACATCACACTCACACACACATCACACTCGTCACACTCGTCACACTCGTCACACTCGTCACACTCACACTCACATCACACTCCCACACATCACACTCCCACACATCACACTCTCACAGACATCACACTCTCACAGACATCACACTCTCACAGACATCACACTCTCACAGACATCACACTCCCACACATCACACTCCCACACATCACACTCCCACACATCACACTCTCACACATCACACTCATCACACTCACACACACATCATACTCACACACACATCATACTCACACACACATCACACTCACACACTCGTCACACTCACACTCGTCACACTCGTCACACTCGTCACACTCGTCACACTCACATCACACTCACATCACACTCTCCCACACATCACACTCACACACATCACACTCACACTCACATCACACTCTCCCACACATCACGCCTACATACATCACACTCACACACACATCAGACTCACACACATCACACTCATCAAACATCACACTCATCACACATCACACACTTCACACTCACATCACACTCTCCCACACATCACACTCTCACACATCACACTCATATCACACTCTCCCACACATCACACTCACACACATCACAATCACACACATCACAATCATCACACTCACAGACTTCACACTCACATCACTCTCACACTACATTCACATCACTCTCATACTCACATCACACTCTCCCACACATCACACTCTCCCACACATCACACTCTCCCACACATCACACTCTCCCACACATCACACTCTCCCACACATCACACTCTCACAGACATCACACTCTCACAGACATCACACTCTCACAGACATCACACTCCCACACATCACACACACACACATCACACTCACACTCACATCACACTCACACTCGTCACACTCACATCACACTCACATCACACTCACATCACACTCACATCACACTCACATCACACTCACATCACACTCACATCACACTCTCCCACACATCACACACACACATCACACACACACATCACACACACACATCACACACACACATCACACTCACACTCACATCACACTCTCCCACACATCACGCCCACATACGTCACACTCTCACACACATCACACTCATCAAACATCACACTCATCACACATCACACACTTCACACTCACATCACACTCTCCCACACATCACACTCTCCCACACATCACACTCTCCCACACATCACACTCTCCCACACATCACTCTCCCACACATCACACTCCTCACACTCCTCACACTCCTCACACTCCTCACACTCCTCACACTCCTCACACTCCTCACACTCCTCACACTCCTCACACTCCTCACACTCCTCACACACATCACACACACACACATCACACTCACACTCACATCACACTCTCCCACACATCACACCCACATACATCACACTCACACACACATCAGACTCACACACATCACACTCATCAAACATCACACTCATCACACATCACACACTTCACACTCTCCCACATCACACTCTCCCACATCACACTCTCCCACATCACACTCTCCCACATCACACTCTCCCACATCACACTCTCCCACATCACACTCATCACACATCACACTCATCACACTCACATCACTCTCACACTACACTCACATCACACTCTCCCACACATCACACTCACACACATCACACTCATCACACTCACGGACTTCACACTCACATCACTCTCACACTACATTCACATCACTCTCACACTCACATCACACTCTCCCACACATCACACTCTCCCACACATCACACTCTCCCACACATCACACTCTCACACATCACACTCACCTCACACTCTCACAGACATCACACTCTCACAGACATCACACTCTCACAGACATCACACTCTCACAGACATCACACATCACACTCACACACATCACACTCACACTCACATCGCACTCTCCCACACATCACGCCCACATACATCACACTCTCACACACATCAGACTCACACACATCACACTCATCACTCATCACACATCACACACTTCACACTCACATCACACTCTCCCACATCACACTCTCCCACATCACACTCTCCCACATCACACTCTCCCACATCACACTATCACACTCATCACACATCACACTCATCACACATCACACTCATCACACTCATCACACTCATCACACTCATCACACTCATCACACTCATCACACTCATCACACTCATCACACTCACATCACTCTCACACTACACTCACATCACACTCTCCCACACATCACACTCATATCACACTCTCCCACACATCACACTCTCACACATCACAATCACACACATTACACTCATCACACTCACGGACTTCACACTCACATCACTCTCACACTACATTCACATCACTCTCACACTCACATCACACACATCACACTCACATCACACTCTCCCACACATCACACTCTCACACATCACACTCACATCACACTCTCACAGACATCACACTCTCACAGACATCACACTCTCACAGACATCACACATCACACTCCCACACATCACACTCCCACACATCACACTCCCACACATCACACTCCCACACATCACACTCCCACACATCACACTCCCACACATCACACTCCCACACATCACACACACATCATACTCACACACACATCACACTCACACTCGTCACACTCGTCACACTCACATCACACTCACATCACACTCTCCCACACATCACACTCACACACATCACACACACACATCACACTCACACTCACATCACACTCTCCCACACATCACGCCCACATACATCACACTCACACACACATCAGACTCACACACATCACACTCATCAAACATCTCACTCATCACACATCACACTCTCCCACATCACACTCTCCCACATCACACTCATCACACTCATCACACATCACACTCATCACACATCACACTCATCACACTCACATCACACTCACATCACTCTCACACTACACTCACATCACACTCTCCCACACATCACACTCTCACACATCACACTCATATCACACTCTCCAACACATCACACTCACACACATCACAATCACACACATCACACTCATCACACTCACGGACTTCACACTCGCATCACTCTCACACTACATTCACATCACTCTCACACTCACATCACACTCTCCCACACATCACACTCTCCCACACATCACACTCTCACACATCACACTCACATCACACTCTCACAGACATCACACTCTCACAGACATCACACTCTCACAGACATCACACTCTCACAGACATCACACTCCCACACATCACACTCCCACACATCACACTCCCACACATCACACTCCCACACATCACACTCCCACACATCACACACACACTCACATCACACTCACACTCGTCACACTCATCACACTCACACTCATCACACTCACACTCATCACACTCACACTCACATCACACTCTCCCACACATCACACTCACACACATCACACTCACACTCACATCACACTCTCCCACACATCACGCCCACATACATCACACTCACACACACATCAGACTCACACACATCACACTCATCAAACATCACACTCATCACACATCACACACTTCACACTCACATCACACTCTCCCACATCACACTCTCCCACATCACACTCTCCCACATCACACTCTCCCACATCACACTCATCACATATCACACTCATCACATATCACACTCATCACACTCACATCACTCTCACACTACACTCACATCACACTCTCCCACACATCACACTCTCACACATCACACTCATATCACACTCTCCCACACATCACACTCTCACACATCACAATCACACACATTACACTCATCACACTCACGGACTTCACACTCACATCACTCTCACACTACATTCACATCACACTCCCACACATCACACTCTCCCACATCACACTCATCACATATCACACTCATCACACTCACATCACTCTCACACTACACTCACATCACACTCTCCCACACATCACACTCTCACACATCACACTCATATCACACTCTCCCACACATCACACTCACACACATCACAATCACACACATCACACTCATCACACTCACGGACTTCACACTCACATCACTCTCACACGACATTCACATCAGTCTCACACTCACATCACACTCTCCCACACATCACACTCTCCCACACATCACACTCTCCCACACATCACACTCTTCCACACATCACACTCTCACACATCACACTCACACACATCACACTCACACAGACATCACACCCACATACATCACACTCCTCACACACTTCACACTCACACTACACTCACATCACTTTCACACACACTACACTCACATCACTTTCACACTCACATCACACTCTCCCACACATCACACTCTCCCACATATCACCCTCTCCCACATCACACACTCACACACTTCACATCACACACTCACACACATCACACTCATCAAACATCACACTCATCAAACATCACACTCATCAAACATCACACTCATCAAACATCACACTCATCTCACATCACACTCATCTCACATCACACACTTCACACTCACATCACACTCACATCACATTCTCACACATCACACTCACACTCTTCACACTCACACTCTTCACACTCTCACTCTTCACACTCTCACTCTTCACACTCTCACTCTTCACACTCACGCACTTCACACTCACGCACTTCACACTCACGCACTTCACACTCACGCACTTCACACTCACATCACTCTCACTCTACACTCACATCACACTCTCCCACACATCACACTCTCACACATCACACTCACATAGACATCACACTCTCACAGACATCACACTCACACAACACACATCACACTCACACAACACACATCACACATCACACTCACACAACACACTCACACACCACACTCACACACCACACTCACACACCACACTCACACACCACACAACACACACCACACTCACACACCACACTCACACACCACACTCACACACCACACTCGCACAACACACAACACACATCACACTCATCAAACATCACACTCATCACACATCACACACTTCACACTCACATCACACTCTCCCACATCACACTCTCCCACATCACACTCTCACACATCACACTCTCACACATCACACTCATCACACATCACACTCATCACACATCACACTCATCACACATCACACTCATCACACTCACATCACACACACATCACTCTCACACTACACTCACATCACACTCTCCCACACATCACACTCTCCCACATCACACTCATATCACACGCTCCCACACATCACACTCTCACACATCACAATCACACACATTACACTCATCACACTCACGGACTTCACACTCACATCACTCTCACACTACATTCACATCACACTCTCCCACACATCACACTCTCCCACACATCACACTCTCCCACACATCACACTCACATCACACTCTCACAGACATCACACATCACACTCACATCACACTCTCACAGACATCACACTCTCACAGACATCACACTCTCACAGACATCACACTCTCACAGACATCACACTCTCACAGACATCACACATCACACTCCCACACATCACACTCCCACACATCACACTCCCACACATCACACTCCCACACATCACACACACATCATACTTACACACACATCACACTCACACTCGTCACACTCACATCACACTCACATCACACTCTCCCACACATCACACTCACACACATCACACACACACATCACACTCACACTCACATCACACTCTCCCACACATCACGCCCACACACATCAGACTCACACACACATCAGACTCTCACACATCACACTCATCAAACATCTCACTCATCACACATCACACACTTCACACTCACATCACACTCTCCCACATCACACTCTCCCACATCACACTCATCACACATCACACACTTCACACTCACATCACATTCTCCCACATCACACTCTCCCACATCACACTCTCCCACATCACACTCTCCCACATCACACTCTCCCACATCACACTCATCACACATCACACTCATCACACATCACACATCACACTCATCACACATCACACTCATCACACATCACACTCATCACACTCACATCACACTCACATCACACTCACATCACTCTCACACTACACTCACATCACACTCTCCAACACATCACACTCACACACATCACAATCACACACATCACACTCATCACACTCACGGACTTCACACTCACATCACTCTCACACTACATTCACATCACTCTCACACTCACATCACACTCTCCCACACATCACACTCTCCCACACATCACACTCTCACACATCACACTCACATCACACTCTCACAGACATCACACTCTCACAGACATCACACTCTCACAGACATCACACTCTCACAGACATCACACTCTCACAGACATCACACATCACACTCCCACACATCACACTCCCACACATCACACTCCCACACATCACACTCCCACACATCACACTCCCACACATCACACACACACTCACATCACACTCACACTCATCACACTCACACTCACATCACACTCTCCCACACATCACACTCACACACATCACACTCACACTCACATCACACTCTCCCACACATCACGCCCACATACATCACACTCACACACACATCAGACTCACACACATCACACTCATCAAACATCACACTCATCACACATCACACACTTCACACTCACATCACACTCTCCCACATCACACTCTCCCACATCACACTCTCCCACATCACACTCTCCCACATCACACTCATCACACTCACATCACACTCACATCACTCTCACACTACACTCACATCACACTCTCCCACACATCACACTCTCACACATCACACTCATATCACACTCTCCCACACATCACACTCACACACATCACACTCATCACACTCACATCACTCTCACACTACACTCACATCACACTCTCCCACACATCACACACTCACACATCACACTCATATCACACTCTCCCACACATCACACTCTCACACATCACAATCACACACATTACACTCATCACACTCACGGACTTCACACTCACATCACTCTCACACTACATTCACATCACACTCCCACACATCACACTCTCCCACATCACACTCATCACATATCACACTCATCACACTCACATCACTCTCACACTACACTCACATCACACTCTCCCACACATCACACTCTCACACATCACACTCATATCACACTCTCCCACACATCACACTCTCACACATCACAATCACACACATCACACTCATCACACTCACGGACTTCACACTCACATCACTCTCACACTACATTCACATCAGTCTCACACTCACATCACACTCTCCCACACATCACACTCTCCCACACATCACACTCTTCCACACATCACACTCTCACACATCACACTCACACACATCACACTCACACAGACATCACACCCACATACATCACACTCCTCACACACTTCACACTCACACTACACTCACATCACTTTCACACACACTACACTCACATCACTTTCACACTCACATCACACTCTCCCACACATCACACTCTCCCACATATCACCCTCTCCCACATCACACACTCACACACTTCACATCACACACTCATCAAACATCACACTCATCAAACATCACACTCATCAAACATCACACTCATCTCACATCACACTCATCTCACATCACACTCATCTCACATCACACACTTCACACTCACATCACACTCACACTCTTCACACTCACACTCTTCACACTCACACTCTTCACACTCACACTCTTCACACTCTCACTCTTCACACTCTCACTCTTCACACTCACGCACTTCACACTCACGCACTTCACACTCACGCACTTCACACTCACGCACTTCACACTCACATCACTCTCACTCTACACTCACATCACACTCTCCCACACATCACACTCTCACACATCACACTCACATAGACATCACACTCTCACAGACATCACACTCACACAACACACATCACACTCACACACATTACACTCACACACATCACACTCATCAAACATCACACTCATCAAACATCACACTCATCTCACATCACACTCATCTCACATCACACTCATCTCACATCACACTCATCTCACATCACACACTTCACACTCACAACACACTCACATCACACTCACACTCATCACACTCATCACACTCATCACACTCATCACACTCATCACACTCATCACACACATCACACACATCACACACATCACACTCACATCACACTCACCCACATACATCACATTCTCACACATCACACTCACACTCTTCACACTCACACTCTTCACACTCTCACTCTTCACACTCACGCACTTCACACTCACGCACTTCACACTCACGCACTTCACACTCACGCACTTCACACTCACGCACTTCACACTCACATCACTCTCACTCTACACTCACATCACACTCTCCCACACATCACACTCTCACACATCACACTCACATAGACATCACACTCTCACAGACATCACACTCACACAACACACATCACACTCACACACATTACACTCACACACATTACACTCACACAACACACATCACACTCACACAACACACATCACACATCACACTCACACATCACACTCACACAACACACTCACACACCACACTCACACACCACACTCACACACCACACTCACACACCACACTCACACACCACACATCACACACCACACTCACACACCACACTCGCACAACACACAACACACATCACACTCATCAAACATCACACTCATCACACATCACACACTTCACACTCACATCACACTCTCCCACATCACACTCTCCCACATCACACTCTCACACATCACACTCATCACACATCACACTCATCACACATCACACTCATCACACATCACACTCATCACACTCACATCACACACACATCACTCTCACACTACACTCACATCACACTCTCCCACACATCACACTCTCACACATCACACTCATATCACACGCTCCCACACATCACACTCTCACACATCACAATCACACACATTACACTCATCACACTCACGGACTTCACACTCACATCACTCTCACACTACATTCACATCACACTCTCCCACACATCACACTCTCCCACACATCACACTCTCACAGACATCACACTCTCACAGACATCACACTCTCACAGACATCACACTCTCACAGACATCACACGTCACACTCCCACACGTCACACTCCCACACGTCACACTCCCACACGTCACACTCCCACACGTCACACTCCCACACGTCACACTCCCACACGTCACACTCATCACACTCACACACACATCATACTCACACACACATCACACTCACACTCGTCACACTCGTCACACTCGCCACACTCACATCACACTCACATCACACTCTCCCACACATCACACTCCCACACATCACACTCCCACACACATCACACTCCCACACACATCACACTCCCACACACATCACACTCCCACACACATCACACTCTCACAGACATCACACTCTCACAGACATCACACATCACACTCCCACACATCACACTGCCACACATCACACTCCCACACATCACACTCCCACACATCACACTCCCACACATCACACTCCCACACATCACACTCCCACACATCACACTCCCACACATCACACTCCCACACATCACACTCCCACACATCACACTCCCACACATCACACTCCCACACATCACACTCCCACACATCACACTCTCACACATCACACTCACACACACATCATACTCACACACACATCATACTCACACACACATCACACTCACACTCGTCACACTCGTCACACTCGTCACACTCGTCACACTCATCACACTCACATCACACTCACATCACACTCTCCCACACATCACACTCCCACACATCACACTCCCACACATCACACTCTCACACATCACACTCCCACACATCACACTCCCACAGACATCACACTCTCACACATCACACTCCCACACATCACACTCTCACACATCACACTCTCACACATCACACTCACACACACATCATACTCACACACACATCATACTCACACACACATCACACTCACACTCGTCACACTCGTCACACTCGTCACACTCATCACACTCACATCACACTCACATCACACTCTCCCACACATCACACTCCCACACATCACACTCCCACACATCACACTCTCACACATCACACTCCCACACATCACACTCCCACAGACATCACACTCTCACAGACATCACACTCTCACAGACATCACACTCTCACAGACATCACACTCTCACAGACATCACACATCACACTCCCACACATCACACTCCCACACATCACACTCCCACACATCACACTCCCACACATCACACTCCCACACATCACACTCTCACACATCACACTCACACACACATCATACTCACACACACATCATACTCACACACACATCACACTCACACACACATCACACTCACACTCGTCACACTCGTCACACTCGTCACACTCACATCACACTCACATCACACTCTCCCACACATCACACTCCCACACATCACACTCCCACACACATCACACTCTCACAGACATCACACTCTCACAGACATCACACTCTCACAGACATCACACATCACACTCCCACACATTACACTCCCACACATCACACTCCCACACATCACACTCCCACACGTCACACTCCCACACGTCACACTCCCACACGTCACACTCCCACACGTCACACTCATCACACTCACACACACATCATACTCACACACACATCACACTCACACTCGTCACACTCGTCACACTCGCCACACTCACATCACACTCACATCACACTCTCCCACACATCACACTCCCACACATCACACTCCCACACACATCACACTCCCACACACATCACACTCCCACACACATCACACTCTCACAGACATCACACTCTCACAGACATCACACATCACACTCCCACACATCACACTGCCACACATCACACTCCCACACATCACACTCCCACACATCACACTCCCACACATCACACTCCCACACATCACACTCCCACACATCACACTCCCACACATCACACTCCCACACATCACACTCCCACACATCACACTCTCACACATCACACTCTCACACATCACACTCACACACACATCATACTCACACACACATCATACTCACACACACATCACACTCACACTCGTCACACTCGTCACACTCGTCACACTCGTCACACTCGTCACACTCATCACACTCACATCACACTCACATCACACTCTCCCACACATCACACTCCCACACATCACACTCCCACACATCACACTCCCACACATCACACTCTCACACATCACACTCCCACACATCACACTCCCACAGACATCACACTCTCACAGACATCACACTCTCACAGACATCACACATCACACTCCCACACATCACACTCCCACACATCACACTCCCACACATCACACTCCCACACATCACACTCCCACACATCACACTCCCACACATCACACTCACACACACATCATACTCACACACACATCATACTCACACACACATCACACTCACACACACATCACACTCACACTCGTCACACTCGTCACACTCGTCACACTCACATCACACTCACATCACACTCTCCCACACATCACACTCCCACACATCACACTCCCACACACATCACACTCTCACAGACATCACACTCTCACAGACATCACACTCTCACAGACATCACACTCTCACAGACATCACACTCTCACAGACATCACACATTATACTCCCACACATTATACTCCCACACATTATACTCCCACACATTATACTCCCACACATCACACTCCCACACATCACACTCCCACACATCACACTCCCACACATCACACTCACACACATCATACTCACACACACATCATACTCACACACACATCATACTCACACACACATCACACTCACACTCGTCACACTCGTCACACTCACATCACACTCTCCCACACATCACACTCACACACATCACACTCACACACATCACACTCACACTCACATCACACTCTCCCACACATCACGCCCACATACATCACACTCACACACACATCAGACTCACACACATCACACTCATCAAACATCACACTCATCACACATCACACACTTCACACTCACATCACACTCTCCCACATCACACTCTCCCACATCACACTCTCACACATCACACTCATCACACATCACACTCATCACACATCACACACTTCACACTCACATCACACTCTCCCACATCACACTCTCCCACATCACACTCTCACACATCACACTCATCACACATCACACTCATCACACATCACACTCACACTACACTCACATCACACTCTCCCACACATCACACTCTCACACATCACACTCATATCACACTCTCCCACACATCACACTCACACACATCACAATCATCACACTCACGGACTTCACACTCACATCACTCTCACACTACATTCACATCACTCTCATACTCACATCACACTCTCCCACACATCACACTCTCCCACACATCACACTCTCCCACACATCACACTCTCCCACACATCACACTCTCCCACACATCACACTCTCCCACACATCACACTCTCACAGACATCACACTCTCCCACACATCACACTCTCCCACACATCACACTCTCCCACACATCACACTCCCACACATCACACTCCCACACATCACACTCCCACACATCACACTCCCACACATCACACTCCCACACATCACACTCCCACACATCACACTCCCACACATCACACTCTCCCACAAATCACACTCTCCCACACATCACACTCTCCCACACATCACACTCACATCACACTCTCACAGACATCACACGTCACACTCCCACACGTCACACTCCCACACGTCACACTCCCACACGTCACACTCCCACACGTCACACTCCCACACGTCACACTCCCACACGTCACACTCCCACACGTCACACTCCCACACGTCACACTCATCACACTCACACACACATCATACTCACACACACATCACACTCGTCACACTCGTCACACTCGTCACACTCATCACACTCACATCACACTCACATCACACTCACATCACACTCTCCCACACATCACACTCCCACACATCACACTCCCACACATCACACTCCCACACATCACACTCCCACACATCACACTCCCACACATCACACTCCCACACATCACACTCCCACACACATCACACTCTCACAGACATCACACTCTCACAGACATCACACTCTCACAGACATCACACATCACACTCCCACACATCACACTCCCACACATCACACTCCCACACATCACACTCCCACACATCACACTCCCACACATCACACTCCCACACATCACACTCCCACACACATCATACTCACACACACATCATACTCACACACACATCATACTCACACACACATCACACTCACACTCGTCACACTCGTCACACTCGTCACACTCGTCACACTCACATCACACTCTCCCACACATCACACTCCCACACATCACACTCCCACACATCACACTCCCACACACATCACACTCTCACAGACATCACACTCTCACAGACATCACACTCTCACAGACATCACACATCACACTCCCACACATCTCACTCCCACACATCACACTCTCACACATCACACTCACACACACATCATACTCACACACACATCATACTCACACACACATCATACTCACACACACATCACACTCACACTCGTCACACTCGTCACACTCGTCACACTCACATCACACTCTCCCACACATCACACTCACACACATCACACTCCCACATCACACTCCCACATCACACTCCCACATCACACTCACACTCACATCACACACTCCCACACGTCACACTCCCACACGTCACACTCCCACACGTCACACTCCCACACGTCACACTCCCACACGTCACACTCCCACTCGTCACACTCCCACACGTCACACTCCCACACGTCACACTCTCACACATCACACTCATCACACTCACACACACATCATACTCACACACACATCACACTCGTCACACTCGTCACACTCACATCACACTCTCCCACACATCACACTCCCACACATCACACTCCCACACATCACACTCCCACACATCACACTCCCACACATCACACTCCCACACACATCACACTCTCACAGACATCACACTCTCACAGACATCACACTCTCACAGACATCACACCCACATACATCACACTCACACACACATCACATTCTCACACACATCACACTCATCACACACACTACACTCACATCACTTTCACACTCACATCACTCACACTCACATCACACTCCCACACATCACACTCCCACACATCTCACTCACACACACATCATACTCACACACACATCATATTCACACACACATCATACTCACACACACATCATACTCACACACACATCACACTCACACACACATCACACTCACACTCGTCACACTCGTCACACTCACATCACACTCACATCACACTCACATCACACTCTCCCACACATCACACTCCCACACATCACACTCCCACACATCACACTCCCACACACATCACACTCCCACACATCACACTCCCACACACATCACACTCCCACACACATCACACTCTCACAGACATCACACTCTCACAGACATCACACTCTCACAGACATCACACTCTCACAGACATCACACATCACACTCCCACACATCACACTCCCACACATCACACTCCCACACATCACACTCCCACACATCACACTCATCACACATCACACTCACACACACATCATACTCACACACACATCACACTCACACTCGTCACACTCATCACACTCACATCACACTCACATCACACTCTCCCACACATCACACTCCCACACATCACACTCACACACATCACACTCATCACACATCACACTCACACACACATCATACTCACACACACATCACACTCACACTCGTCACACTCATCACACTCACATCACACTCACATCACACTCTCCCACACATCACACTCACACACATCACACTCACACACATCACACTCACACTCACATCACACTCTCCCACACATCACGCCCACATACATCACACGTCACACTCCCACTCGTCACACTCCCACTCGTCACACTCCCACTCGTCACACTCCCACTCGTCACACTCCCACACGTCACACTCCCACACGTCACACTCTCACACATCACACTCATCACACTCACACACACATCAGACTCACACACATCACACTCATCAAACATCACACTCATCACACATCACACACTTCACACTCATCACACTCATCACACACATCACACACATCACACACATCACACACATCACACTCATCACACTCATCACACTCATCACACTCATCACACACATCACACACATCACACACATCACACACATCACACACGTCACACACGTCACACACATCACACTCACACTCGTCACACTCGTCACACTCATCACACTCACATCACACTCACATCACACTCACATCACACATCACACTCACACATCACACTCACACACATCACACTCACACTCACATCACACTCTCCCACACATCACGCCCACATACATCACACTCACACACACATCAGACTCACACACATCACACTCCTCACACATCACATACTTCACACTCACATCACACTCTCCCACATCACACTCTCCCACATCACACTCATCACACATCACACTCATCACACATCACACTCATCACACTCATCACACTCATCACACTCATCACACTCATCACACTCATCACACTCACACTACACTCACATCACACTCTCCCACACATCACACTCTCACACATCACACTCATATCACACTCTCCCACACATCACACTCACACACATCACAATCACACACATCACAATCATCACACTCACGGACTTCACACTCACATCACTCTCACACTACATTCACATCACTCTCATACTCACATCACACTCTCCCACACATCTCACACTCTCACACATCACACTCTCACACATCACACTCTCACAGACATCTCACACTCACAGACATCACACTCCCACACATCACACTCCCACACATCACACTCCCACACATCACACTCACACACACATCACACTCACACTCACATCACACTCACACTCGTCACACGCATCACACTCACTCACATCACACTCACATCACACTCACATCACACTCACATCACACTCACATCACACTCACATCACACTCTCCCACACATCACACTCGCACACATCACACACACACACATCACACTCTCCCACACATCACGCCCACATACCTCACACTCACACACACATCACACTCACACTCACATCACACTCACACTCGTCACACGCATCACACTCACTCACATCACACTCACATCACACTCACATCACACTCACATCACACTCTCCCACACATCACACTCGCACACATCACACACACACACATCACACTCTCCCACACATCACGCCCACATACCTCACACTCACACACACATCAGACTCACACACATCACACTCATCAAACATCACACTCATCACACATCACACACTTCACACTCACATCACACTCTCCCACACATCACACTCTCCCACACATCACACTCTCCCACACATCACACTCTCCCACACATCACACTCTCCCACACATCACTCTCCCACACATCACTCTCCCACACATCACTCTCCCACACATCACTCTCCCACACATCACTCTCCCACACATCACTCTCCCACACTCATCACTCTCATCACACTCATCACACATCACACACTTCACACTCACATCACACTCTCCCACACATCACACTCTCCCACACATCACACTCTCCCACACATCACTCTCCCACACATCACTCTCCCACACATCACTCTCCCACACATCACTCTCCCACACATCACTCTCCCACACATCACTCATCACACTCATCACACTCATCACACTCATCACACTCATCACACACATCACACACATCACACACATCACACTCATCACACTCATCACACTCATCACACTCATCACACTCACACTCGTCACTCTCGTCACACTCTCCCACACATCACACTCACACACATCACACACACACACATCACACTCACACTCACATCACACTCTCCCACACATCACGCCCACATACATCACACTCACACACACATCATACTCACACACATCACACTCCTCAAACATCACACTCATCACACATCACACACTTCACACTCACATCACACTCTCCCACATCACACTCTCCCACATCACACTCTCCCACATCACACTCTCCCACATCACACTCTCCCACATCACACTCATCACACATCACACTCATCACACTCACACTACACTCACATCACTCTCACACTACACTCACATCACACTCTCCCACACATCACACTCTCACACATCACACTCATATCACACTCTCCCACACATCACACTCACACACATCACACTCATCACACTCACGGACTTCACACTCACATCACTCTCACACTCACCTCACACTCTCACAGACATCACACTCTCACAGACATCACACATCACACTCACACACATCACACTCACACACATCACACATCACACTCACACAGACATCACACCCACATACATCACACTCCTCACACACTTCACACTCACACTACACTCACATCACTTTCACACACACTACACTCACATCACTTTCACACTCACATCACACTCTCCCACACATCACACTCTCCCACATATCACCCTCTCCCACATCACACACTCACACACTTCACATCACACACTCACACACATCACACTCATCAAACATCACACTCATCAAACATCACACTCATCAAACATCACACTCATCTCACATCACACTCATCTCACATCTCACACTTCACACTCACATCACACTCACACATCACACTCATCACACTCACCACACTCACCACACTCACACCACACTCACATCACACTCACATCACACTCACACTCACATCACAATCGCCCACATACATCACACTCTCACACATCACACTCACACTCTTCACACTCACACTCTTCACACTCACACTCTTCACACTCACGCACTTCACACTCACGCACTTCACACTCACGCACTTCACACTCACATCACTCTCACTCTACACTCACATCACACTCTCCCACACATCACACTCTCCCACACATCACACTCTCCCACACATCACACTCTCACACATCACACTCACATAGACATCACACTCTCACAGACATCACACTCACACAACACACATCACACTCACACACATCACACTCACACACATCACACTCACACACATTACACTCACACACATTACACTTACGCAACACACATCACACTCACACACCACACTCACACACCACACTCACACACCACACTCACACACCACACTCACACACCACACTCACACACCACACTCTCACATCACACAACACACATCACACAACACACATCACACTCACACAACACAGATCACACATCACACTCACACGTACATCACACTCACACACATCACACTCACACACATCACACTCATCACACATCACACTCATCACACATCTCACACACATCACACTCACACACTTCACACTCACACACTTCACACTCACACACTCACACACTTCACACTCACACTACGCTCACATCACTTTCACACTCACATCACACTCTCCCACACATCACACTCTCCCACATCACACTCTCCCACATCACACTCAACACACACTCACATCACACTCGCACTCACATCACACTCGCACTCACCTCACACTCGCACTCACATCACACTCTCCCACACAACACGCCCACATACATCACGCTCACACACTTCACATCACACACTCACACACATCACACTCACATACATCACACTCATCAAACATCACACCCATCACACATCACACACTTCACACTCACATCACACACTCACACACACTCACACACCACACTCACATCACACACTCACATCACACTCACACTACACTCACATCACTCTCACACTCACATCACACTCTCACACTCACATCACACTCATCACACTCCACTCACATCACTCTCACACTCACATCACTCTCACACTCACATCACACTCTCCCACACATCACACTCTCCCACACATCACACTCTCCCACACATCACACTCTCCCACACATCACAATCACACACACATCACACTCACACACTTAACACATTTCACACTCACTCACACCACACTCTCCCACACAACACACCCACACACATCACACTCATCACACTCATCACACTCATCACACTCATCACACTCATCACACTCTCCCACACATCACACCCATATACATCACACACACACATCACACACACACTACACTCACATCACTCTCACACTCACATCACTCTCACACTCACATCACTCTCACACTCACATCACACTCACACTCACATCACTCTCTCACTCACATCACTCTCACACTCACATCACACTCTCACACTCACATCACACTCTCACACACATCACACACACATCACACTCATCACACTCACACACTTCACACTCACATCACATCACACTCACACTACACTCTCCCACACATCACACTCTCCCACACATCACACTCTCCCACACATCACACTCTCCCACACATCACACTCTCCCACATCACACTCTCCCACATCACACTCTCCCACATCACACTCAACACACACTACACTCATCACACGTCACTCACATCACACTCTCACAGACATCACACCCACAGACATCACACCCACAGACATCACACCCACATACATCACACCCACATACATCACACCCACATATATCACTCACACACACATCGCACTCTCACACACATCGCACTCTCACACATCTCACGCACTCTCACACTCACGCACTCTCACACTCACGCACTCTCACACTCACACACTTCACACTCACACACTTCACACTCACACACTTCACACTCACACACTTCACACTCACACACTTCACACTCACATCACACTCACATCACACTCACATCTCACTCACTCACACACATCTCACTCACACACACATCACATTCACACACACATCACTCTCACACTCACATCACACTCTCCCACATCACACTCATCACACTCACACACTTCACACTCACACTACACTCACACTACACTCTCCCACACATCACACTCTCCCACACATCACACTCTCCCACATCACACTCTCCCACATCACACTCAACACACACTACACTCACATCACACGTCACACTCACATCACACTCTCACAGACATCACACCCACATATATCACACCCACATACATCACACCCACACACATCACACCCACACACATCGCACTCTCACACACATCGCACTCTCACACACATCGCACTCTCACACATCTCACGCACTCTCACACTCACGCACTCTCACACTCACGCACTCTCACACTCACACACTTCACACTCACACACTTCACACTCACACACTTCACACTCACACACTTCACACTCACATCACACTCACATCACACTCACATCACACTCACATCTCACTCACTCACACACATCTCACTCACACACACATCACATTCACACACACATCACTCTCACACTCACATCACACTCTCCCACATCACACTCATCACACTCACACACTTCACACTCACACTACACTCACACTACACTCTCCCACACATCACACTCTCCCACACATCACACTCTCCCACATCACACTCAACACACACTACACTCACATCACACGTCACACTCACATCACACTCTCACAGACATGACACCCACATATATCACACCCACATACATCACACCCACACACATCACACCCACACACATCGCACTCTCACACACATCGCACTCTCACACACATCGCACTCTCACACACATCACACTCACACACACATCACACTCACACATCTCACACATCTCACACATCTCACACATCTCACATCTCACACTCACACACTCACACACTTCACACTCACTTCACACTCACTTCACACTCACTTCACACTCACATCACACTCACATCACACTCACACACATCACACTCACACACATCACACTCACACACATCACACTCACACCACACTCTCCCACACATCACGCCCACATACATCACACACACACACATCACACTCACACACTTCACATCACACACTTCACACTCACACACTTCACACTCACACACTTCACACTCACACACTTCACACTCACACACTTCACACTCACACTCACATCACACTCTCCCTCACATCACACTCACACTCATCACACACATCACACACATCACACACATCACACACATCACACACATCACACACATCACACACATCACACTCATCACACCCATATACATCTCACACATACACACACATATCACACTCACTCTCACACTCACATCACTCTCACACTCACATCACTCTCACACTCACATCACTCTCACACTCACATCACACTCTCCCACACATCACACTCTCCCACACATCACACTCTCCCACACATCACACTCTCCCACACATCACACTCATCACACTCATCACACTCACACACTTCACACTCACATCACTCTCACACTACACTCACATCACACTCACACTACACTCTCCCACACATCACACACATCACACTCACACTCATCACACTCACACACTACACACTACACACTCTCACACTTCACACACTTCACACCTCACTCTCCCACACATCACACCCACACACATCACACTCACACATACATCACACTCTCACACATCTCACACATCTCACACATCTCACACACTCATCACACTCATCACACTTCACACTCACACACTTCACACTCTCACTCACACTCACATCACACACTCCCATACATCACACACACACATCACACTCACACACTTCACATCACACACTCGCACACATCACACTCATCACACTCATCCCACACTTCACACTCACATCACACTCTCACACATCACACTCACACACTTCACACTCGCATCACACTCTCACAGACATCACACTCTCACAGACATCACACTCTCACAGACATCACCCTCTCACAGACATCACCCTCTCACACACATCACACTCACACACATCACACTCACACAACACACATCACACTCACACAACACACATCACACTCACACAACACACATCACACACACACACATCACACACACACACACCTCACACACCTCACACACCTCACACACCTCACACACCTCACACACCTCACACACCTCACACACCTCACACACCTCACACACATCACACACATCACACACATCACACACACTCTCACACTCTCACAACATACAACACACACAACACACTCTCTCACACATCACACTCTCACAACACACAACACACACTCACACACATCACACACACATCACACACACATCACACACACATCACACACACATCACACTCACTCACACTCACTCACTCACTCACTCACACTCACTCACACTCACTCACACTCTCACTACACAACACACAACACACAACACACAACACACATCACACTCTCTCACACATCACACTCACACAATACACAACACACTCTCACACACATCACACTCTCTCACACATCACACTCACATCACACTCACACACTTCACACTCACACACTTCACACTCACACACTTCACACTCACACTACGCTCACATCACTTTCACACTCACATCACACTCTCCCTCACATCACACTCTCCCACACATCACACTCTCCCACACATCACACTCTCCCACACATCACACTCGCACTCACATCACACTCGCACTCACATCACACTCTCCCACACAACACGCCCACATACATCACGCTCACACACTTCACATCACACACTCACTCACATCACACACTCACACACATCACACTCATCAAACATCACACCCATCACACACTCACACACATCACACTCACATCACACTCACACTACACTCACATCACTCTCACACTCACATCACTCTCACACTCACATCACTCTCACACTCACATCACACTCTCACTCTCACATCACACTCACACACATCACACTCATACTACACTCACATCACTCTCACACTCACATCACACTCTTCCACACATCACACTCTCCCACACATCACACTTCACACTAACATCACTCACATCACACTCACACTACACTCTCCCACACATCACACTCTCCCACACATCACAATCACACACACATCACACTCACACACTTCACACACTTCACACTCACTCACACAACACTCTCCCACACAACACACCCACACACCCACACACATCACACTCATCACACTCATCACACTCATCACACTCTCCCACACATCACACCCATATACATCACACTCTCCCACACATCACACCCATATACATCACACACACACATCACACACACACTACACTCACATCACTCTCACACTCACATCACTCTCACACTCACATCACTCTCACACTCACATCACACTCACACTCACATCACTCTCTCACTCACATCACTCTCACACTCACATCACTCTCACACTCACATCACACTCTCACACTCACATCACTCTCTCACTCACATCACTCTCACACTCACATCACACTCTCACACTCACATCACACTCTCACACTCACATCACACACACACATCACACTCATCACACTCATCACACTCATCACACTCATCACACTCATCACACTCATCACACTCACATCACACTCACACTACACTCTCCCACACATCACACTCTCCCACACATCACACTCTCCCACACATCACACTCTCCCACATCACACTCTCCCACATCACACTCAACACACACTACACTCACATCACACGTCACACTCACATCACACTCTCACAGACATCACACCCACATATATCACACCCACATATATCACACCCACATACATCACACCCACACACATCACACCCACACACATCGCACTCTCACACACATCGCACTCTCACACACATCGCACTCTCACACACATCACACTCACACATCTCACACATCTCACACATCTCACACATCTCACACACTCACACACTCACTCACTTCACACTCACTTCACACTCACTTCACACTCACTTCACACTCACATCACACTCACATCACACTCACACACATCACACTCACACATCACACTCACACACATCACACTCACACACATCACACTCACACCACACTCTCCCACACATCACGCCCACATACATCACACACACACACATCACACTCACACACTTCACATCACACTCTTCACACTCACACACTTCACACTCACACACTTCACACTCACACACTTCACACTCACACTCACATCACACTCTCCCTCACATCACACTCACACTCATCACACACATCACACACATCACACACATCACACACATCACACACATCACACACATCACACTCATCACACCCATATACATCTCACACATACACACACATATCACACTCACACTACACTCACATCACTCTCACACTCACATCACTCTCACACTCACATCACTCTCACACTCACATCACACTCTCCCACACATCACACTCTCCCACACATCACACTCTCCCACACATCACACTCATCACACTCATCACACTCACACACTTCACACTCACATCACTCTCACACTACACTCACATCACACTCACACTCTCTCCCACACATCACACACATCACACACATCACACTCACACTCATCACACTCCACACTACACACTCTCACACTTCACACACTTCACACCTCACTCTCCCACACATCACACCCACACACATCACACTCACACATACATCACACTCTCACACATCTCACACATCTCACACATCTCACACACTCATCACACTCATCACACTTCACACTCACACACTTCACACTCTCACTCACACTCACATCACACACTCCCATACATCACACACACACATCACACTCACACACTTCACATCACACACTCGCACACATCACACTCATCACACTCATCCCACACTTCACACTCACATCACACTCTCACACATCACACTCACACACTTCACACTCGCATCACACTCTCACAGACATCACACTCTCACAGACATCACCCTCTCACACACATCACACTCACACACATCACACTCACACAACACACATCACACTCACACAACACACATCACACTCACACAACACACATCACACACACACACATCACACACACACACACCTCACACACCTCACACACCTCACACACCTCACACACCTCACACACCTCACACACCTCACACACCTCACACACCTCACACACCTCACACACCTCACACACATCACACACACTCTCACACTCTCACACTCTCACAACATACAACACACACAACACACTCTCTCACACATCACACTCTCACAACACACAACACACTCTCACACACATCACACACACATCACACACACATCACACACACATCACACACACATCACACACACATCACACTCACTCACTCACACTCACTCACACTCTCACTACACAACACACAACACACAACACACAACACACATCACACTCTCTCACACATCACACTCACAATACACAACACACTCTCACACACGTCACACTCTCTCACACATCACACACACATCACACTCACACACTTCACACTCACACACTTCACACTCACACACTTCACACTCACACACTTCACACTCACACTACGCTCACATCACTTTCACACTCACATCACACTCTCCCACACATCACACTCTCCCACACATCACACTCTCCCACACATCACACTCTCCCACACATCACACTCTCCCACATCACACTCGCACTCACATCACACTCACATCACACTCGCACTCACATCACACTCTCCCACACAACACGCCCACATACATCACGCTCACACACTTCACATCACACACTCACTCACATCACACACTCACACACATCACACTCATCAAACATCACACCCATCACACATCACACACTTCACACTCACATCACACACTCACACACATCACACTCACATCACACTCACACTACACTCACATCACTCTCACATCACACTCGCACTCACATCACACTCTCCCACACAACACGCCCACATACATCACGCTCACACACTTCACATCACACACTCACTCACATCACACACTCACACACATCACACTCATCAAACATCACACCCATCACACATCACACACTTCACACTCACATCACACACTCACACACATCACACTCACATCACACTCACACTACACTCACATCACTCTCACACTCACATCACACTCTCACACACATCACACACACATCACACTCATCACACTCACACACTTCACACTCACATCACATCACACTCACACTACACTCTCCCACACATCACACTCTCCCACACATCACACTCTCCCACACATCACACTCTCCCACACATCACACTCTCCCACACATCACACTCTCCCACATCACACTCTCCCACATCACACTCTCCCACATCACACTCTCCCACATCACACTCAACACACACTACACTCATCACACGTCACTCACATCACACTCTCACAGACATCACACCCACAGACATCACACCCACAGACATCACACCCACATACATCACACCCACATACATCACACCCACATATATCACTCACACACACATCGCACTCTCACACACATCGCACTCTCACACATCTCACGCACTCTCACACTCACGCACTCTCACACTCACGCACTCTCACACTCACACACTTCACACTCACACACTTCACACTCACACACTTCACACTCACACACTTCACACTCACATCACACTCACATCACACTCACATCTCACTCACTCACACACATCTCACTCACACACACATCACATTCACACACACATCACTCTCACACTCACATCACACTCTCCCACATCACACTCATCACACTCTCACACTTCACACTCACACTACACTCACACTACACTCTCCCACACATCACACTCTCCCACACATCACACTCTCCCACATCACACTCTCCCACATCACACTCAACACACACTACACTCACATCACACGTCACACTCACATCACACTCTCACAGACATCACACCCACATATATCACACCCACATACATCACACCCACACACATCACACCCACACACATCGCACTCTCACACACATCGCACTCTCACACACATCGCACTCTCACACACATCGCACTCTCACACATCTCACGCACTCTCACACTCACGCACTCTCACACTCACACACTTCACACTCACACACTTCACACTCACACACTTCACACTCACACACTTCACACTCACATCACACTCACATCACACTCACATCTCACTCACTCACACACATCTCACTCACACACACATCACATTCACACACACATCACTCTCACACTCACATCACACTCTCCCACATCACACTCATCACACTCACACACTTCACACTCACACTACACTCACACTACACTCTCCCACACATCACACTCTCCCACACATCACACTCTCCCACATCACACTCAACACACACTACACTCACATCACACGTCACACTCACATCACACTCTCACAGACATCACACCCACATATATCACACCCACATACATCACACCCACACACATCACACCCACACACATCGCACTCTCACACACATCGCACTCTCACACACATCGCACTCTCACACACATCGCACTCTCACACACATCACACTCACACACACATCACACTCACACATCTCACACATCTCACACATCTCACACATCTCACATCTCACACTCACACACTCACACACTTCACACTCACTTCACACTCACTTCACACTCACTTCACACTCACTTCACACTCACATCACACTCACATCACACTCACACACATCACACTCACACACATCACACTCACACACATCACACTCACACCACACTCTCCCACACATCACGCCCACATACATCACACACACACACATCACACTCACACACTTCACATCACACACTTCACACTCACACACTTCACACTCACACACTTCACACTCACACACTTCACACTCACACTCACATCACACTCTCCCTCACATCACACTCACACTCATCACACACATCACACACATCACACACATCACACACATCACGCACATCACACACATCACGCACATCACACTCATCACACCCATATACATCTCACACATACACACACATATCACACTCACACTACACTCACATCACTCTCACACTCACATCACTCTCACACTCACATCACTCTCACACTCACATCACACTCTCCCACACATCACACTCTCCCACACATCACACTCTCCCACACATCACACTCTCCCACACATCACACTCATCACACTCATCACACTCACACACTTCACACTCACATCACTCTCACACTACACTCACATCACACTCACACTACACTCTCCCACACATCACACACATCACACTCACACTCATCACACTCATCACACTCACACACTACACACTCTCACACTTCACACACTTCACACCTCACTCTCCCACACATCACACCCACACACATCACACTCACACATACATCACACTCTCACACATCTCACACATCTCACACACTCATCACACTCATCACACTTCACACTCACACACTTCACACTCTCACTCACACTCACATCACACACTCCCATACATCACACACACACATCACACTCACACACTTCACATCACACACTCGCACACATCACACTCATCACACTCATCCCACACTTCACACTCACATCACACTCTCACACATCACACTCACACACTTCACACTCGCATCACACTCTCACAGACATCACACTCTCACAGACATCACCCTCTCACAGACATCACCCTCTCACACACATCACACTCACACACATCACACTCACACAACACACATCACACTCACACAACACACATCACACTCACACAACACACATCACACACACACACATCACACACACACACACCTCACACACCTCACACACCTCACACACCTCACACACCTCACACACCTCACACACATCACACACATCACACACATCACACACATCACACACACTCTCACACTCTCACAACATACAACACACACAACACACTCTCTCACACATCACACTCTCACAACACACAACACACACTCACACACATCACACACACATCACACACACATCACACACACATCACACACACATCACACTCACTCACACTCACTCACACTCACTCACTCACTCACTCACACTCACTCACACTCACTCACACTCTCACTACACAACACACAACACACAACACACAACACACATCACACTCTCTCACACATCACACTCACACAATACACAACACACTCTCACACACATCACACTCTCTCACACATCACACTCACATCACACTCACACACTTCACACTCACACACTTCACACTCACACACTTCACACTCACACTACGCTCACATCACTTTCACACTCACATCACACTCTCCCTCACATCACACTCTCCCACACATCACACTCTCCCACACATCACACTCTCCCACACATCACACTCGCACTCACATCACACTCGCACTCACATCACACTCTCCCACACAACACGCCCACATACATCACGCTCACACACTTCACATCACACACTCACTCACATCACACACTCACACACATCACACTCATCAAACATCACACCCATCACACATCACACACTTCACACTCACATCACACACTCACACACATCACACTCACATCACACTCACACTACACTCACATCACTCTCACACTCACATCACTCTCACACTCACATCACTCTCACACTCACATCACACTCTCACTCTCACATCACACTCACACACATCACACTCATACTACACTCACATCACTCTCACACTCACATCACTCTCACACTCACATCACACTCACACTCACATCACTCTCTCACTCACATCACTCTCACACTCACATCACTCTCACACTCACATCACACTCTCACACTCACATCACTCTCTCACTCACATCACTCTCACACTCACATCACACTCTCACACTCACATCACACTCTCACACTCACATCACACACACACATCACACTCATCACACTCATCACACTCATCACACTCATCACACTCATCACACTCATCACACTCACATCACACTCACACTACACTCTCCCACACATCACACTCTCCCACACATCACACTCTCCCACATCACACTCTCCCACATCACACTCAACACACACTACACTCACATCACACGTCACACTCACATCACACTCTCACAGACATCACACCCACATATATCACACCCACATATATCACACCCACATACATCACACCCACACACATCACACCCACACACATCGCACTCTCACACACATCGCACTCTCACACACATCGCACTCTCACACACATCACACTCACACATCTCACACATCTCACACATCTCACACATCTCACACACTCACACACTCACTCACTTCACACTCCACACTTCACACTCACTTCACACTCACTTCACACTCACATCACACTCACATCACACTCACACACATCACACTCACACATCACACTCACACACATCACACTCACACACATCACACTCACACCACACTCTCCCACACATCACGCCCACATACATCACACACACACACATCACACTCACACACTTCACATCACACTCTTCACACTCACACACTTCACACTCACACACTTCACACTCACACACTTCACACTCACACTCACATCACACTCTCCCTCACATCACACTCACACTCATCACACACATCACACACATCACACACATCACACACATCACACACATCACACTCATCACACCCATATACATCTCACACATACACACACATATCACACTCACACTACACTCACATCACTCTCACACTCACATCACTCTCACACTCACATCACTCTCACACTCACATCACACTCTCCCACACATCACACTCTCCCACACATCACACTCTCCCACACATCACACTCTCCCACACATCACACTCATCACACTCATCACACTCACACACTTCACACTCACATCACTCTCACACTACACTCACATCACACTCACACTCTCTCCCACACATCACACACATCACACTCACACTCATCACACTCCACACTACACACTCTCACACTTCACACACTTCACACCTCACTCTCCCACACATCACACCCACACACATCACACTCACACATACATCACACTCTCACACATCTCACACATCTCACACATCTCACACACTCATCACACTCATCACACTTCACACTCACACACTTCACACTCTCACTCACACTCACATCACACACTCCCATACATCACACACACACATCACACTCACACACTTCACATCACACACTCGCACACATCACACTCATCACACTCATCCCACACTTCACACTCACATCACACTCTCACACATCACACTCACACACTTCACACTCGCATCACACTCTCACAGACATCACACTCTCACAGACATCACCCTCTCACACACATCACACTCACACACATCACACTCACACAACACACATCACACTCACACAACACACATCACACTCACACAACACACATCACACACACACACATCACACACTCACACACCTCACACACCTCACACACCTCACACACCTCACACACCTCACACACCTCACACACATCACACACATCACACACACTCTCACACTCTCACAACATACAACACACACAACACACTCTCTCACACATCACACTCTCACAACACACAACACACTCTCACACACATCACACACACATCACACACACATCACACACACATCACACACACATCACACACACATCACACACACATCACACACACATCACACTCACTCACTCACACTCACTCACACTCTCACTACACAACACACAACACACAACACACAACACACATCACACTCTCTCACACATCACACTCACAATACACAACACACTCTCACACACGTCACACTCTCTCACACATCACACACACATCACACTCACACACTTCACACTCACACACTTCACACTCACACACTTCACACTCACACACTTCACACTCACACTACGCTCACATCACTTTCACACTCACATCACACTCTCCCTCACATCACACTCTCCCACACATCACACTCTCCCACACATCACACTCTCCCACACATCACACTCTCCCACATCACACTCGCACTCACATCACACTCACATCACACTCGCACTCACATCACACTCTCCCACACAACACGCCCACATACATCACGCTCACACACTTCACATCACACACTCACTCACATCACACACTCACACACATCACACTCATCAAACATCACACCCATCACACATCACACACTTCACACTCACATCACACACTCACACACATCACACTCACATCACACTCACACTACACTCACATCACTCTCACACTCACATCACTCTCACACTCACATCACACTCTTCCACACATCACACTCTCCCACACATCACACTTCACACTAACATCACTCACATCACACTCACACTACACTCTCCCACACATCACACTCTCCCACACATCACAATCACACACACATCACACTCACACACTTCACACACTTCACACTCACTCACACAACACTCTCCCACACAACACACCCACACACATCACACTCATCACACTCATCACACTCATCACACTCATCACACTCTCCCACACATCACACCCATATACATCACACTCTCCCACACATCACACCCATATACATCACACACACACATCACACACACACTACACTCACATCACTCTCACACTCACATCACTCTCACACTCACATCACTCTCACACTCACATCACACTCACACTCACATCACTCTCTCACTCACATCACACTCTCACACTCACATCACACTCTCACACTCACATCACACTCTCACACTCACATCACACACACACATCACACTCATCACACTCATCACACTCATCACACTCATCACACTCATCACACACATCACACTCATCACACACATCACACTCATCACACTCATCACACTCATCACACTCACATCACACTCATCACACTCACATCACACTCACACTACACTCTCCCACACATCACACTCTCCCACACATCACACTCTCCCACACATCACACTCTCCCACACATCACACTCACACACTTCACACACTTCACACTCACTCACACAACACTCTCCCACACAACACACCCACACACATCACACTCATCACACTCATCACACTCTCCCACACATCACACCCATATACATCACACTCTCCCACACATCACACCCATATACATCACACACACACATCACACACACACTACACTCACATCACTCTCACACTCACATCACTCTCACACTCACATCACTCTCACACTCACATCACACTCACACTCACATCACTCTCTCACTCACATCACTCTCACACTCACATCACACTCACATCACACTCTCACACTCACATCACACTCTCACACTCACATCACACACACACATCACACTCATCACACTCATCACACACATCACACTCATCACACTCATCACACTCATCACACTCATCACACTCACATCACACTCACACTACACTCTCCCACACATCACACTCTCCCACACATCACACTCTCCCACATCACACTCTCCCACATCACACTCAACACACACTACACTCATCACACGTCACTCACATCACACTCTCACAGACATCACACCCACATACATCACACCCACATACATCACACCCACATACATCTCACACTCACACACATCACACTCTCACACACATCACACTCTCACACATCTCTCACACATCTCTCACACTTCTCACACACACTCACATCACACTCACATCACACTCACATCACACTCACATCACACTCACACCACACTCACATCTCACTCACTCACACACATCTCACTCACATCACTCTCACACTCACATCACTCTCACACTCACATCACACTCTCCCACATCACACTCATCACACTACACTCACATCACACTCACACTACACTCTCCCACACATCACACTCTCCCACACATCACACTCTCCCACATCACACTCTCCCACATCACACTCAACACACACTACACTCACATCACACGTCACACTCACATCACACTCTCACAGACATCACACCCACATATATCACACCCACACACATCGCACTCTCACACACATCGCACTCTCACACACATCGCACTCTCACACACATCGCACTCTCACACACATCGCACTCACACATCTCACACATCTCACACTCACACACTCACACACTTCACACTCACACACTTCACACTCACATCACACTCACATCACACTCACATCACACTCACATCACACTCACACTCACATCTCACTCACACACACATCTCACTCACACACACATCACATTCACACACACATCACTCTCACACTCACATCACTCTCACACCCACATCACACTCTCCCACATCACACTCAACACACACTACACTCACATCACACGTCACACTCACATCACACTCTCACAGACATCACACCCACATATATCACACCCACATACATCACACCCACACACATCGCACTCTCACACACATCGCACTCTCACACACATCGCACTCTCACACACATCGCACTCTCCCTCATCACACACATCACACACATCACACACATCACACACATCACACACATCACACACATCACACACATCACACACATCACACACATCACACTCTCACAACACACAACATACAACACAAACATCACACTCTCTCACACATCACACTCTCACAACACACAACACACTCTCACACACATCACACCCCTCACACTCCCTCACACCCCTCACACTCCCTCACACTCCCTCACACTCCCTCACACTCCCTCACACTCCCTCACACACTCCCTCACACACTCCCTCACACACTCCCTCACTCACTCACACTCACTCACTCACACTCACTCACACTCTCACAACACAACACACAACACACAACACACATCACACTCTCTCACACATCACACTCACACAATACACAACACACTCTCACACACATCACACTCTCTCACACATCACACACATCACACTCTCCCACATCACACTCTCCCACATCACACTCTCCCACATCACACTCTCCCACATCACACTCATCACACTCACACACTTCACACTCTCACACTTCACACACTTCACACCTCACTCTCCCACACATCACACTCACACACTCATCACACTCACACACTCATCACACTCACACACTCATCACACTCACACACTCATCACACACATCACACTCATCACACTCATCACACTTCACACTCACACACTTCACACTCACACACTTCACACTCACACACTTCACACTCACATCACACACTCCCATACATCACACACACACATCACACTCACACACTTCACATCACACACATCACACTCATCCCACACTTCACACTCACATCACACTCTCACACATCACACTCACACACTTCACACTCACATCACACTCTCACAGACATCACACTCTCACAGACATCACCCTCTCACACACATCACACTCACATCACACTCACACACATCACACTCACACACATCACGCTCACACAACACACATCACGCTCACACAACACACATCACGCTCACACAACACACATCACACACACACACCTCACACACCTCACACACCTCACACACCTCACACACCTCACACACCTCACACACCTCACACACCTCACACACCTCACACACATCACATACCTCTCACACATCACACACTTCACACTCACATCACACACTTCACACTCACATCACACACTCACACACATCACACTCACATCACACTCACACTACACTCACATCACTCTCACACTCACATCACTCTCACACTCACATCACTCTCACACTCACATCACACTCTTCCACACATCACACTCTCCCACACATCACACTTCACACTAACATCACTCACATCACACTCACACTACACTCTCCCACACATCACACTCTCCCACACATCACAATCACACACACATCACACTCACACACTTCACACACTTCACACTCACTCACACAACACTCTCCCACACAACACACCCACACACATCACACTCATCACACTCATCACACTCTCCCACACATCACACCCATATACATCACACTCTCCCACACATCACACCCATATACATCACACACACACATCACACACACACTACACTCACATCACTCTCACACTCACATCACTCTCACACTCACATCACTCTCACACTCACATCACACTCACACTCACATCACTCTCTCACTCACATCACACTCTCACACTCACATCACACTCTCACACTCACATCACACTCTCACACTCACATCACACACACACATCACACTCATCACACTCATCACACTCATCACACTCATCACACTCATCACACTCATCACACTCATCACACTCATCACACACATCACACTCATCACACTCATCACACTCATCACACTCACATCACACTCACACTACACTCTCCCACACATCACACTCTCCCACACATCACACTCTCCCACACATCACAATCACACACACATCACACTCACACACTTCACACACTTCACACTCACTCACACAACACTCTCCCACACAACACACCCACACACATCACACTCATCACACTCATCACACTCTCCCACACATCACACCCATATACATCACACTCTCCCACACATCACACCCATATACATCACACACACACATCACACACACACTACACTCACATCACTCTCACACTCACATCACTCTCACACTCACATCACTCTCACACTCACATCACACTCACACTCACATCACTCTCTCACTCACATCACTCTCACACTCACATCACACTCTCACACTCACATCACACTCTCACACTCACATCACACACACACATCACACTCATCACACTCATCACACTCATCACACTCATCACACTCATCACACTCATCACACTCACATCACACTCACACTACACTCTCCCACACATCACACTCTCCCACACATCACACTCTCCCACATCACACTCTCCCACATCACACTCAACACACACTACACTCATCACACGTCACTCACATCACACTCTCACAGACATCACACCCACATACATCACACCCACATACATCACACCCACATACATCTCACACTCACACACATCACACTCTCACACACATCACACTCTCACACATCTCTCACACATCTCTCACACTTCTCACACACACTCACATCACACTCACATCACACTCACACCACACTCACATCTCACTCACTCACACACATCTCACTCACATCACTCTCACACTCACATCACTCTCACACTCACATCACACTCTCCCACATCACACTCATCACACTACACTCACATCACACTCACACTACACTCTCCCACACATCACACTCTCCCACACATCACACTCTCCCACATCACACTCTCCCACATCACACTCAACACACACTACACTCACATCACACGTCACACTCACATCACACTCTCACAGACATCACACCCACATATATCACACCCACACACATCGCACTCTCACACACATCGCACTCTCACACACATCGCACTCTCACACACATCGCACTCTCACACACATCGCACTCACACATCTCACACATCTCACACTCACACACTCACACACTTCACACTCACACACTTCACACTCACATCACACTCACATCACACTCACATCACACTCACATCACACTCACACTCACATCTCACTCACACACACATCTCACTCACACACACATCACATTCACACACACATCACTCTCACACTCACATCACTCTCACACCCACATCACACTCTCCCACATCACACTCAACACACACTACACTCACATCACACGTCACACTCACATCACACTCTCACAGACATCACACCCACATATATCACACCCACATATATCACACCCACACACATCGCACTCTCACACACATCGCACTCTCACACACATCGCACTCTCACACACATCGCACTCTCCCTCATCATACTCATCACACACATCACACACATCACACACATCACACACATCACACACATCACACACATCACACTCTCACAACACACAACATACAACACAAACATCACACTCTCTCACACATCACACTCTCACAACACACAACACACTCTCACACACATCACACACTCTCACACACATCACACCCCTCACACTCCCTCACACCCCTCACACTCCCTCACACTCCCTCACACTCCCTCACACACTCCCTCACACACTCCCTCACTCACACTCACTCACTCACACTCACTCACTCACACTCACTCACACTCTCACAACACAACACACAACACACAACACACATCACACTCTCTCACACATCACACTCACACAATACACAACACACTCTCACACACATCACACTCTCTCACACATCACACACATCACACTCTCCCACATCACACTCTCCCACATCACACTCTCCCACATCACACTCTCCCACATCACACTCATCACACTCACACACTTCACACTCTCACACTTCACACACTTCACACCTCACTCTCCCACACATCACACTCACACACTCATCACACTCACACACTCATCACACTCACACACTCATCACACTCACACACTCATCACACTCACACACTCATCACACACATCACACTCATCACACTCATCACACTTCACACTCACACACTTCACACTCACACACTTCACACTCACACACTTCACACTCACATCACACACTCCCATACATCACACACACACATCACACTCACACACTTCACATCACACACATCACACTCATCCCACACTTCACACTCACATCACACTCTCACACATCACACTCACACACTTCACACTCACATCACACTCTCACAGACATCACACTCTCACAGACATCACCCTCTCACACACATCACACTCACATCACACTCACACACATCACACTCACACACATCACGCTCACACAACACACATCACGCTCACACAACACACATCACACTCACACAACACACATCACACACACACACCTCACACACCTCACACACCTCACACACCTCACACACCTCACACACCTCACACACCTCACACACCTCACACACCTCTCACACATCACATACCTCTCACACATCACACACATCACACACATCACACACATCACACACATCACACACATCACACACATCACACACATCACACACATCACACACATCACACACATCACACACATCACACACCTCACACACCTCACACTCTCACACTCTCACACTCTCACAACACACAACATACAACACACACATCACACTCTCTCACACATCACACTCTCACAACACACTCTCACACACATCACACACACTCACACACTCTCACACACTCACACACATCACACACATCACACACATCACACACATCACACACATCACACACATCACACTCACTCACACTCACTCACACTCACTCACACTCACTCACACTCACTCACACTCACTCACACTCTCACAACACACAACACACAACACACAACACACAACACACAACACACATCACACTCTCTCACACATCACACTCACACAATACACAACACACTCTCACACACATCACACTCTCTCACACATCACACACATCACACACATCACACTCACACACATCACGCACATCACACTCACACACATCACACTCACACAACACACACCACACTCACACAACACACACCACACTCACACAACACACATCACACTCACACACACATACACACATCATACACACACATCACACACACACATCACACACACACATCACACACACTCATCACACTCACACACTACACACTCTCACACTTCACACCTCACTCTCCCACACATCACACCCACATCACACTCATCACACTCATCACACTCATCACACTCATCACACTCATCACACTTCACACTCTCACTCACACTCACATCACACACTCCCATACATCACACCCACATACATCACACTCACACACACATCACACTCACACACTTCATATCACACACTCGCACACATCACACTCATCACACTCATCCCACACTTCACACTCACATCACACTCTCACACATCACACTCACACACTTCGCACTCACATCACACTCTCACAGACATCACCCTCTCACACACATCACACTCACATCACACTCACACACATCACGCTCACACACATCACACTCACACATCACACACACACATCACACACATCACACACATCACACACATCACACACATCACACACATCACACACATCACACACATCACACTCTCACAACACACACATCACACTCTCACACACATCACACTCTCTCACTCTCTCACACTCTCACACTCTCACACATCACACACATCACTCACTCACTCACACTCACTCACACACATCACACTCACTCACACTCTCTCACTCTCTCACTCTCTCACTCTCTCACTCTCTCACAACACACAACACACAACACACACATCACACTCTCTCACACATCACACTCGCACAACACACAACACACTCTCACACACATCACACTCACACACATCACACTCACACACATCACACTCACACAACACACACCACACTCTCACAACACACATCACACTCTCACACACACATCACACACACACATCACATCACACACACACATCTCACACACACACACATCACACACACATCACACATCACACATCACACTCACACACACACATCACACTCACACACACATCACACTCACACACACATCACACTCACACTCACACTCACACTCACACACATCACACTCACACACATCACACACACATCACACTCACATACATCACACTCACATACATCACACTCACACACATCACACTCACACACACATCACACTCTCACACTCTCCCACACTCTCACACTCTCCCACACTTCACACTCACACACTTCACACTCGCATCACACTCTCCCACACATCACACACTCTCACACATCACAATCACGTCACACTCTCACACACCTCACACCACACACTCACACATCACATCACACTCACACATCACATCACACTCACACATCACATCACACTCACACAACACACATCACACACATCACACACATCACACTCACACACATCACACTCACACACATCACACTCACACACATCACACTCACACACATCACACTCACACATCACACTCTCACACTCTCCCACACTTCACACTCACACACTTCACACTCGCATCACACTCTCCCACACATCACACACTCTCACACATCACAATCACGTCACACTCACACACACCTCACACTGTCACACATCACATCACACACTCACACATCACATCACACTCTCACATCACATCACACTCACACACACATCACACTCACACAACACACATCACACACATCACACACATCACACACATCACACTCACACACATCACACTCACACATCACACACACACACACATCACACTCTCACACACTCTCACACACTCACACACATCACACTCTCATACACTCACACACATCACACTCACACACATCACACTCACACACATCACACTCACACACATCACACTCCCACACATCACACTCCCACACACACATCACACTCTCACACACTCCCACACATCACACACTCCCACACATCACACACTCCCACACATCACACACTCCCACACATCACACACTCCCACACATCACACACTCCCACACATCACACACTCCCACACATCACACACTCCCACACTTCACACTCACATACATCACATCACACACTTCACACTCCGATCACACTCTCCCATATATCACACACTCTCACACATCACACTCACGTCACACTCTCACACACATCACATCACACACTCACACATCACATCACACACTCACACACACCACACTCACACACACATCACTCACACACTTCACACTTACATCACACTCACACACACATCACGCTCACACACACATCACACACACACACATCACGCTCACACACATCACACTCACACAACACACATCACACTCACACAACACACATCACACACAGGAGAAAGTGAGGTCTGCAGATGCTGGAGATCAAAGTTGAAACTTTATTGCTGGAACAGCACAGCAGGTCAGGCAGCATCTAGGGAACAGGAGATTCGACGTTTCGGGCACAGGCCCTTCTTCAGGAATCTTCACACTCACACATCACACACACACACACACATCACATACCTCACATACCTCTCACATACCTCTCACACACATCACACACATCACACACATCACACACATCACACTCTCACACTCTCACACTCTCACAACACACACATCACACTCTCTCACACATCACACTCACACAACACACTCACACACATCACACTCTCTCACACTCTCTCACACTCTCTCACACTCTCTCACACTCTCACACACATCACACTCTCTCACACTCTCTCACACTCTCTCACACTCTCTCACACTCTCTCACACTCTCACACTCTCTCACACTCTCTCACACTCACTCACACTCACTCACACTCACTCACACACACTCTCTCTCTCTCTCTCTCACTCTCACTCTCTCACTCTCTCACTCTCTCTCTCACTCTCTCACTCTCTCACTCTCTCACTCTCTCACTCTCTCACTCTCTCACTCTCTCTCTCACTCTCTCACTCTCTCACTCTCTCACTCTCTCACTCTCTCACTCTCTCACTCTCTCACTCTCTCACTCTCTCACTCTCTCACTCTCTCACAACACACAACACACAACACACACATCACACTCTCTCACACATCACACTCTCTCACACATCACACTCTCTCACACATCACACACACACATCACACTCACACACATCACACTCACACACATCACACTCACACACATCACACTCTCACAACACACACCACACTCTCACAACACACATCACACTCTCACACACATACACACATCACACACACACATCACACACACACATCACACACACACATCACACACACATCACACACACACACATCACACACACTCACCACACACACACATCACACACACACACATCACACACACATCACATCACACATCACACATCACACATCACACTCACACACATCACACACACATCACACTCACATACATCATACTCACACACATCACACACACATCACACTCACATACATCATACTCACACACATCACACACTCTCACACTCTCACACTCTCACACTCTCACACTCTCACACTCTCACACTCTCACACTCTCACACTCTCACACTCTCACACTCTCACACATCACACTCTCACACATCACACATCACACTCTCACAACACACACATCACACTCTCTCACACATCACACTCACACAACACACTCTCACACACATCACACTCTCTCACACTCTCTCACACTCTCTCACACTCTCACACACATCACACACATCACACACATCACACACATCACACACATCACACACATCACACCCATCACACCCATCACACCCATCACACTCACTCACACACACTCTCTCTCTCTCTCTCTCACTCTCTCACTCTCTCACTCTCTCTCTCTCTCTCTCACTCTCTCACTCTCTCACTCTCTCTCACTCTCTCACTCTCTCACTCTCTCACTCTCTCACTCTCTCACTCTCTCACTCTCTCACTCTCTCACTCTCTCACTCTCTCACTCTCTCACTCTCACACAACACACAACACACACATCACACTCTCTCACACATCACACTCTCTCACACATCACACTCTCTCACACATCACACTCTCACACACATCACACTCACACACATCACACACATCACACTCTCACAACACACACCACACTCTCACAACACACATCACACTCTCACACACATACACACATCACACACACACATCACACACACACATCACACACACATCACACACACACACATCACACTCACACATCACACTCACACATCACACTCACACATCACACTCACACATCACACTCACACATCACACTCACACATCACACTCACACATCACACTCACACATCACACTCACACATCACACACACACACATCACACACACACACATCACATCACACATCACACATCACACTCACACACATCACACACACATCACACTCACATACATCATACTCACACACATCACACACACTCTCACACTCTCACACTCTCACACTCTCACACTCTCACACTCTCACACTCTCACACTCTCACAACACACACATCACACTCTCACAACACACACATCACACTCTCACAACACACACATCACACTCTCTCACACAACACACTCTCACACACATCACACTCTCTCACACTCTCTCACACTCTCACACACATCACACACATCACACACATCACACTCACTCACACTCACTCACACTCACTCACACTCACTCACACTCACTCACACTCACTCTCACACAACACACAACACACACATCACACTCTCTCACACATCACACTCGCACAACACACAACACACTCTCACACACATCACACTCACACACATCACACACATCACACTCACACACATCACACTCACACAACACACACCACACTCTCACAACACACATCACACTCTCATACACATACACACATCACACACACACATCACACACACACATCACACACACACATCACACACACACATCACACATCACACATCACACATCACACTCACACTCACACACATCACACACACACACATCACACACACATCACACTCACATACATCATACTCACACACACATCACACTCACACACTTCACACTTACATCACACTCTACCACATTTCACATCACACTCTCCCACATTTCACATCACACACTCACACATTCATCACACTCACACACACATCAAACTCACACGCACATCACACTATCACGCACACCACACTCACACACCACACTCACACACCACACTCACACACCACACTCACACACCACACTCACACACACCTCACACTCTCCCACCTCACATCACACACTTACACACAGATCACACTCTCTCACACAGACACATCACACTCACACATTTCACATCACACACTCACACATACAACACACTCTCAGACACCTCACACACAAATCACACTCTCACACCTCACACTCACACACACCACGCACTCACTCTCACACCACGCACTCACTCACACATACATCACACACACATCACACTCTCACAGACATCACACTCTCACAGACATCACACTCTCACAGACATCACACTCTCACACTTCACATCACACACTTCACATCACACACTCGCACACATCACACTCATCACACACTTCACACTCATATCACACTCTCACACATCACACTCACACACATCACACAACACACATCACACTCACACAACACACATCACACACATCACACACACACATACATCACACTCTCACACTCTCCCACACTCTCACACTCTCCCACACTTCACACTCACACACTTCACACTCGCATCACACTCTCCCACACATCACACACTCTCACACATCACAATCACGTCACACTCTCACACACCTCACACCACACACTCACACATCACATCACACTCACACATCACATCACACTCACACATCACATCACACTCACACAACACACATCACACACATCACACACATCACACTCACACACATCACACTCACACACATCACACTCACACACATCACACTCACACACATCACACTCACACACATCACACTCACACATCACACTCTCACACTCTCCCACACTTCACACTCACACACTTCACACTCGCATCACACTCTCCCACACATCACACACTCTCACACATCACAATCACGTCACACTCACACACACCTCACACTGTCACACATCACATCACACACTCACACATCACATCACACTCTCACATCACATCACACTCACACACACATCACACTCACACAACACACATCACACACATCACACACATCACACACATCACACACATCACACACATCACACTCACACACATCACACTCACACATCACACACACACACACATCACACTCTCACACACTCTCACACACTCACACACATCACACTCTCACACACTCACACACATCACACTCACACACATCACACTCACACACATCACACTCACACACATCACACTCCCACACATCACACTCCCACACACACATCACACTCTCACACACTCCCACACATCACACACTCCCACACATCACACACTCCCACACATCACACACTCCCACACATCACACACTCCCACACATCACACACTCCCACACATCACACACTCCCACACTTCACACTCACATACATCACATCACACACTTCACACTCCGATCACACTCTCCCATATATCACACACTCTCACACATCACACTCACGTCACACTCTCACACACATCACATCACACACTCACACATCACATCACACACTCACACACACCACACTCACACACACATCACTCACACACTTCACACTTACATCACACTCACACACACATCACGCTCACACACACATCACACACACACACATCACGCTCACACACATCACACTCACACAACACACATCACACTCACACAACACACATCACACACAGGAGAAAGTGAGGTCTGCAGATGCTGGAGATCAAAGTTGAAACTTTATTGCTGGAACAGCACAGCAGGTCAGGCAGCATCTAGGGAACAGGAGATTCGACGTTTCGGGCACAGGCCCTTCTTCAGGAATCTTCACACTCACACATCACACACACACACACACATCACATACCTCACATACCTCTCACATACCTCTCACATACCTCTCACACACATCACACACATCACACACATCACACACATCACACACATCACACTCTCACACTCTCACACTCTCACAACACACACATCACACTCTCTCACACATCACACTCACACAACACACTCACACACATCACACTCTCTCACACTCTCTCACACTCTCTCACACTCTCTCACACTCTCTCACACTCTCACACACATCACACTCTCTCACACTCTCTCACACTCTCTCACACTCTCTCACACTCTCTCACACTCTCACACTCTCTCACACTCACTCACACTCACTCACACTCACTCACACTCACTCACACACACTCTCTCTCTCTCTCTCTCACTCTCACTCTCTCACTCTCTCACTCTCTCTCTCACTCTCTCACTCTCTCACTCTCTCACTCTCTCTCTCACTCTCTCACTCTCTCACTCTCTCACTCTCTCACTCTCTCACTCTCTCACTCTCTCACTCTCTCACTCTCTCACAACACACAACACACAACACACACATCACACTCTCTCACACATCACACTCTCTCACACATCACACTCTCTCACACATCACACACACACATCACACTCACACACATCACACTCACACACATCACACTCTCACAACACACACCACACTCTCACAACACACATCACACTCTCACACACATACACACATCACACACACACATCACACACACACATCACACACACACATCACACACACACATCACACACACACACATCACACACACTCACCACACACACACATCACACACACACACATCACACACACATCACATCACACATCACACATCACACATCACACTCACACACATCACACACACATCACACTCACATACATCATACTCACACACATCACACACACATCACACTCACATACATCATACTCACACACATCACACACTCTCACACTCTCACACTCTCACACTCTCACACTCTCACACTCTCACACTCTCACACTCTCACACATCACACTCTCACACATCACACATCACACTCTCACAACACACACATCACACTCTCTCACACATCACACTCACACAACACACTCTCACACACATCACACTCTCTCACACTCTCTCACACTCTCACACACATCACACACATCACACACATCACACACATCACACACATCACACACATCACACACATCACACCCATCACACCCATCACACCCATCACACTCACTCACACACACTCTCTCTCTCTCTCTCTCACTCTCTCACTCTCTCACTCTCTCTCTCTCACTCTCTCACTCTCTCACTCTCTCACTCTCTCACTCTCTCACACTCTCTCACTCTCTCACTCTCTCACTCTCTCACTCTCTCACTCTCTCTCACTCTCTCACTCTCTCACTCTCTCACTCTCTCACTCTCTCACTCTCTCACTCTCTCACTCTCTCACTCTCTCACACTCTCTCACTCTCTCACTCTCTCACTCTCTCACACTCTCACACTCTCACACTCTCTCACTCTCTCACTCTCTCACTCTCTCACTCTCTCACTCTCTCACTCTCTCACTCTCTCACTCTCTCACTCTCTCACTCTCTCACTCTCTCACAACACACAACACACACATCACACTCTCTCACACATCACACTCTCTCACACATCACACTCTCTCACACATCACACTCTCACACACATCACACTCACACACATCACACTCACACACATCACACTCTCACAACACACACCACACTCTCACAACACACATCACACTCTCACACACATACACACATCACACACACACATCACACACACACATCACACACACATCACACACACACACATCACACTCACACATCACACTCACACATCACACTCACACATCACACTCACACATCACACTCACACATCACACTCACACATCACACACACACACATCACACACACACACATCACATCACACATCACACATCACACTCACACACATCACACACACATCACACTCACATACATCATACTCACACACATCACACACACTCTCACACTCTCACACTCTCACACTCTCACACTCTCACACTCTCACACTCTCACACTCTCACAACACACACATCACACTCTCACAACACACACATCACACTCTCACAACACACACATCACACTCTCTCACACAACACACTCTCACACACATCACACTCTCTCACACTCTCTCACACTCTCACACACATCACACACATCACACACATCACACTCACTCACACTCACTCACACTCACTCACACTCACTCACACTCACTCACACTCACTCACACTCACTCTCACACAACACACAACACACACATCACACTCTCTCACACATCACACTCGCACAACACACAACACACTCTCACACACATCACACTCACACACATCACACACATCACACTCACACACATCACACTCACACAACACACACCACACTCTCACAACACACATCACACTCTCATACACATACACACATCACACACACACATCACACACACACATCACACACACACATCACACACACACATCACACACACACATCACACACACACATCACACATCACACATCACACATCACACATCACACATCACACATCACACATCACACATCACACATCACACTCACACTCACACACATCACACACACACACATCATACTCACACACACATCACACTCACACACTTCACACTTACATCACACTCTACCACATTTCACATCACACTCTCCCACATTTCACATCACACACTCACACATTCATCACACTCACACACACATCAAACTCACACGCACATCACACTATCACGCACACCACACTCACACACCACACTCACACACCACACTCACACACCACACTCACACACACCTCACACTCTCCCACCTCACATCACACACTTACACACAGATCACACTCTCTCACACAGACACATCACACTCACACATTTCACATCACACACTCACACATACAACACACTCTCAGACACCTCACACACAAATCACACTCTCACACCTCACACTCACACACACCACGCACTCACTCTCACACCACGCACTCACTCACACATACATCACACACACATCACACTCTCACAGACATCACACTCTCACAGACATCACACTCTCACAGACATCACACTCTCACACTTCACATCACACACTTCACATCACACACTCGCACACATCACACTCATCACACACTTCACACTCATATCACACTCTCACACATCACACTCACACACATCACACAACACACATCACACTCACACAACACACATCACACACATCACACACACACATACATCTCACTCTCACACAAATCACACACATCACACTATCACACACACTATCACACACACTATCACACACACTATCACACACACTATCACACACACTATCACACACACTATCACACACACATCACACACACATCACACACACATCACACACACATCACACACACATCACACACACATCACACATACATCACACATACATCACACATACATCACACATACATCTCACATACATCTCACACTCTCACACTCTCACACTCTCACACTCTCACACTCTCACATCACACACATCACACACATCACACTCTCCCACTCACACACTCACACACATCACACTCTCCCACACTTCACACTCGCACACATCACACTCACACACTTCACACTCGCATCACACTCTCCCATATATCACACACTCTCACACATCACAATCACGTCACACTCTCACACATCGCACACACACAACACACATCACCCTCACACAACACACATCACACTCTCACACACATCACACACATCACACTCACACACATCACACTCACACAACACACACCACACTCACACAACACACATCACACTCTCACACACATCACACTCACACACACACACATCTCACACTCACACACACACACATCACACTCACACACACACACATCACACTCTCACACATCACACTCTCACACACACATCACACTTTCACACACTCCCACACATCACACTCTCCCACACTTCACACTCACATCACACTCACACACTTCACACTCGCATCACACTCTCACACACCTCACACTGTCACACATCACATCACACACTCACACATCACATCACACTCACACATCACATCACACTCACACACACATCACACACATCACACTCTCATACATCACACTCACTCACACTCACACACATCACACTCACACGCACACCACACACGCACACCACACACGCACACCACACACGCACACCACACACGCACACCACACACGCACACCACACACGCACACCACACACGCACACCACACACGCACACCACACACGCACACCACACACGCACACCACACACGCACACCACACACGCACACCACACACGCACACCACACACGCACACCACACACGCACACCACACACACGCACACCACACACACGCACACCACACACACGCACACCACACACACACACGCACACCACACACACGCACACCACACACGCACACCACACACGCACACCCCGCACACCCCGCGCACACCGCACACCCCACGCACACACACACACCCCCACCCCACACACACACACCCCCACCACACACACACACACACACACACACCCCACACACACACCACACCCACACACACACCCCACACACCCCACACCCACACACCCCACACATCCCACACCCACACACCCCACACACACACCCCACACATCCCACACCCACACACCCCACACACACACCCCACACACACCCCACACACACACCCCACACACACACCCCACACCCCACACCCCACACCCCACACCCCACACCCCCCACCCCACACCCCCCACACACCCCACACACCCCACACACCCCACACACCCCACACACCCCACACACCCCACACACCCCACACACCACCCCCCACACCCCCCACACACCCCACACACCCCACACACCCCACACACCCCACACACCCCACACACCCCACACACCCCACACACCCCACACACCACCCCCCACACCCCCCACACATGCACGCACGCACGCTCCACACACACACACACTCCTCTCTGTGTGGGATGAGGGAATACCTGGAGTGTTGTCCCTGTAGATTATGCCAGGGTTGGCTCAGTGGTTAGCACTGCTGTCTCCCAGCACCAGGGAGCTGGGTTCGATTCTAGCCTCAGGTAACTGTCTGGGTGGAGTTTGCACATTCTCCCTGTGTCTGCCTGGGTTGCCTCCCATAATCTAACCATGTGCAGGTTAGGGTTGACTGACCATCAGGAAGGTTATAGGAGTAGGGTTGGTCTGGGTGGGCTGCTCTTTGGAGGGGCAGTATGGACTTGATGGGCCAAATGGCCTGTTCCCACACTGTCGGGACTCTCTTTAAATGGAGGTTTCCAGCCAATGGAACAGTCCAGTGCCTGACAATGAGCCTGCTCTGGCAGTGCCCCCTGTAGGCAGGTTCGGATCAAGCAGACGGTATAACTCCGGTCCTGAATATTCTCCTCAGCTGCGTCTGCTTTCAGGAGGAGCGCTTGGTTTGAGCGGGTCTTCGCTTGTTCGAGTTTAGGAGGATGAGAAACGTAGGGAAGTCTGACGCGGGGGGGGGGTGGATTGAGTAGACGCAGAGAGAAATAAGAACCAACTTGCTGGAGAAGCTCAGCAGGTCTGGCTGCGTCTGTGGAGAGAAATCAGAGCTAACGTGCTGGGGTTCGGTGACCCTTCCTGGGGAGCCCCTGTATTTTGGTTCCACAGTTCTGCTGGGTTTTATTTAGCAGATACAAGGGAGGATGTTATTCCCGTGGCTGGGAGAGATTAGATCCCAGGGGTGGGGGTGTGCAGATACGGGAGAGACCACTACAGACGGAGATGAGGAGGAACGGCTTCATCCTGACAGCACTGCGTGGCCTTGCTCTGTCGGCCGGCTGCTTGGTTTTTGGGGGGGGATGTCGAGTGAGACCCTGGACACAGGTTCAAACTCCTGCCCCAGGCTCGCGGAGGTGACCGTTACCACCCAGTCGAAGTGCTCACCCGTGTGGTTACCCGAGTGCCTGCTGTCTGTGAGGGCCGTCTCTAATACCAGGGTAGTGGCTTCACCTTGTCCCATTCTCCACCGCTCTCGGGCTACTGTGCAGGCCGGGGTCACTTTGACTAAATCGGGGGGGGACGGATAACGTTCATGGAATTTCCAGGCATCAAGGGCAACGGAAATGTGAGGTTGAGGTGGAGGATCAGTCGGGCTGAGTGGCACAGCAGGTTTGAAGGGCTGAGTGGTCTCCTGCTGGGCCCAGTCTCGGCTGAGATGGACCACAGTTCCCGTGAGTCGGTCAGAATATCGGCACCGTCCAGCTAATGAGGACACCAGGTTTGTTTTCATCGATTCCCTGCAGGGTGGGGTCAGGCCAGTCGGCCCATCGAGTCCACACTGGCCCTCTGAAGAGCATGTCAACCGCTTTCCCCCCCCCCACCATAACCATGTGTTTCCCATGGCTAACCCACCCTCGCCTGCACATCCCTGGCCACTATGGACAATTTCCCGTGGCCAATCCGCTCTAACCTACACATCTCTGGACTGTGGGAGGAAACCGGAGCACCCGGAGGAAACCCAGGGGGAGAATGTGCAAATTCCACAAAGCTGGTCCCTTTATTTTTACTGAAAAAGCTGCTCCTTTCCTCAAAGAGACCATGTCCTTGATTGTTTTCAGAGGGGTTGTAAACCTACCCAGGGTCTGAGGAGGCTAGTTTGGTCCAGAGATTAAAGGGTAGTGAGAGGCCTTTTCGTTTAGCTGTAAACAGATGAGACTTCAGGTTAAAGTGGTCATGCTTTAGAAGTGACCTGTATAAGGAAAGGGGAGTGGTCAGCTCTTTTGCTGAGCAGGTCAGTCTCGAATGAGTTAGGTGGTCAGCTATGTGGGAACAGGCTCTCTCTCTCTCTCTCTCTCTCTCTGTTTCTGCCCCTCTAACTTCAACCGGTAAGCATCTGTTCCATTTTTCTAACTTTCTTTTAAGGAGTTTGGTCACAGGGACTGTAGTGTATATTCGGAGTCGAGTTTGCATACACTGAGTTCTGGAGGAGTTCCTGATCCTGTTCTTTGTGTAAGTTTGTGAAGAAGTTTCCGTCTGTTTTAAAACCTGGTAATCAACCTCGCTAACTTCCTCCGGGTAATCCTCACCGGACACTCACCCAAACAAATTGCAAAGTTACGGTCTGGGCTGCCTGTTTAGGAATGTTTTGAGTGGTCTGGCCTAATCCGGAACAAAACTCCACCCAGACAGTCACCCGGGGCTGGAAACGAGCCCAGGTTGCTAACCACTGAGCCGCTGTATATTCCGTGAATAAACCGAAGAATTAGTTTCAGAGTTCACCAGCGGGTCTGGCGAGGGAAGGACACGGGATGTGTGTTACCTGCTCTTTTTCAGTGTAGTTTCCACACTCTGCCCTTTATATTTGCGATAATAGTCGATGAAGGAGAACGGTAAGGAGATATTGAGAGGGTTAAGCCGCTTGGGGGAAGCAGTCCGTTTCCGGGCTTCAAAAGAAATCATCAAGTCGACCCAGGCGGCCGGGCGCTTCACCTTAAAATGCTCAATGTAATCACGGCCGAAGATCTGGCCCAGCATCTTCTCAAAGGCGAGGTCCACTCCAACAGCTCCATAAGGTCCTCCTGTGGGAGAACAGGCTCACAGTGACTGGACACTGTTAAAGAGACGGAGCCATGAGGTGTGGAGAGCTGCCCCACCTCACAGTCATAGCATCACAGGTTATGTGGCAATGCAGAGACAACGACATCTTCTCCAGGCTGACCTATCACAGCAGGGCAGGGCAGGTCTCCCAGCACAGGCTGACCTATCACAGCACGGCAGGGCTCCCAGTACACACTGACCTATCACAGCACGGCAGCGCAGGGCTCCCATCACACGCTGACCTATCACAGCAGGGCAGCGCAGGAGTCCCAGCACACGCTGACCTATCACAGCACGGCAGCGCAGGGTTCCCAGCACACGCTGACCTATCACAGCACGGCAGCTCAGGGTTCCCAGCACACACTGACCTATCACAGAAGGGCAGCGTAGGGCACCCTGCACACGCTGACCTATCACAGCAGGGCAGCGCAGGGCTCCCAGCACAGGCTGACCTATCACAGCACAGCAGCGCAGGACTCCCAGCACACGCTGACCTATCACAGCAGGGCAGCGCAGGGGTCCCAGCACACGCTGACCTATCACAGCACGGCAGCGCAGGGCTCCCAGCACACGGAGACCTATCACAGCACGGCAGCGCAGGGCTCCCAGCACACGCTAACCTATCACAGCAGGGCAGCGCAGGGCTCCCAGCACACACTGACCTTTCACAGCAGGGCAGCGCAGGGCTCCCAGCACACGCTAACCTATCACAGCAGGGCAGGGCAGGGCTCCCAGCACACACTGACCTTTCACAGCAGGGCAGCGCAGGGCTCCCAGCACACGCTCAACCTATCACAGCACGGCAGGGTAGGGCTCCCATCACACGCTAACCTATCACAGCAGGGCAGTGCAGGGCTCTCAGCACACACCTATCACAGAAGGGCAGCGTAGGGCTCCCTGCACACGCTGACCTATCACAGCAGGGCAGCGCAGGACTCTCAGCACACACTGACCTATCACAGCAGGGCAGCGCAGGACTCTCAGCACACACTGACCTATCACAGCACGGCAGCGCAGGACTCTCAGCACACGCTGACCTATCACAGCACAGCAGCGCAGGACTCTCAGCACACGCTGACCTATCACAGCAGGGCAGCGCAGGACTCTCAGCACACACTGACCTATCACAGCACACGCTGACCTATCACAGCACGGCAGCGCAGGACTCTCAGCACACGCTGACCTATCACAGCAGGGCAGGGCAGGGCTCCCAGCACAGGCTGACCTATCACAGCACGGCAGCGCAGACTCTCAGCACACGCTGACCTATCACAGCAGGGCAGGGCAGGGCTCCCAGCACAGGCTGACCTATCACAGCACACGCTGACCTATCACAGCACGGCAGCGCAGACTCTCAGCACACGCTGACCTATCACAGCAGGGCAGGGCAGGGCTCCCAGCACAGGCTGACCTATCACAGCACGGCAGCGCAAGGCTCCCAGCACACTCTGACCTATCACAGCACGGCAGCGCAGGGCTACCAGCACAGGCTGACCTATCACAGCAGGGCATCGCAGGGTTCCCAGCACACATTGACCTATCACAGCAGGGCAGTGCAGGGCTCCCATCACACGCTGACCTATCACAGCACAGCAGCGCAAGGCTCCCAGCACACGCTGACCTATCACAGCAGGGCTATGCAGGGCTCCCAGCACAGGCTGACCTATCACAGCACAGCAGCGCAGGTCTCCCAGCACATGCTGACCTACCACAGCAAGGCAACGCAGGGCTCCCAGCACAGGCTGACCTATCACAGCACAGCAGCGCAGGGTTCCCAGCACACGCTGACCTATCACAGCATGGCAGTGCAGGGTTCCCAGCACACGTTGACCTTTCACAGCACGGCAGTGCAAGGCTCCCAGCACACACTGACCTATCACAGAAGGGCAGCGTAGGGCTCCCTGCACACACTGACCTATCACAGCAGGGTAGCGCAGGACTCTCAGCACACACTGACCTATCATAGCAGGGCAGCGCAGGACTCTCAGCACACGCTGACCTATCACAGCAGGGCAGGGCAGGGCTCCCAGCACAGGCTGACCTATCACAGCACGGCAGCGCAGGACTCTCAGCACACACTGACGTATCACAGCACGGCAGCGCAGGACTCTCAGCACACGCTGACCTATCACAGCAGGGCAGGGCAGGGCTCCCAGCACAGGCTGACCTATTACAGCACAGCAGCGCAGGGCTCCCATCACACGCTGACCTATCACAGCAGGGCAGCGCAGTGTTCCCAGCACACGCTGACGTATCACAGCAGGGCAGCGCAGGGTTCCCAGCACAGGCTGACCTATCACAGCACGGCAGCGCAGGACTCTCAGCACACGCTGACCTATCACAGCAGGGCAGCGCAGGGCTCCCAGCACAGGCTGACCTATCACAGCACGTCAGCGCAGGGCTCCCAGCATAGGCTGACCTATCACAGCAGGGCAGCGCAGGGTTCCCAGCACACGCTGACCTATAACAGCAGGGCAGCGCAGGGCTCCCATCACACGCTGACCTATCACAGCAGGGCAGCGCAGGACTCTCAGCACAGGCTGACCTATCACAGCACAGCAGCGCAGGGCTCCCAGCACACGCTGACCTATCACAGCAGGGCAGCACAGGGCTCCCAGCACAGGCTGACCTATCACAGCACGGCAGCGCAAGGCTCCCAGCACACGCTGACCTATCACAGCAGGGCAGCGCAGGGCTCCCAGCACAGGCTGACCTATCACAGCACGGCAGCGCAGGGCTCCCAGCACAGGCTGACCTATCACAGCAGGGCAACGCAGGGCTCCCAGCACACGCTGACCTATCACAGCAGGGCAGCGCAGGACTCTCAGCAGACACTGACCTATCACAGCACAGCAGCGCAGGACTCTCAGCACACGCTGACCTATCACAGCAGGGCAGGGCAGGGCTCCCAGCACAGGCTGACCTATCACAGCACAGCAGCGCAGGGCTCCCATCACACGCTGACCTATCACAGCAGGGCAGCGCAGGACTCTCAGCACAGGCTGACCTATCACAGCACGGCAGCGCAGGGCTCCCATCACAGGCTGACCTATCACAGCACGGCAGCGCAGGGTTCCCAGCACACGCTGACCTATCACAGCAGGGCAGCGCAGGGTTCCCAGCACAGGCTGACCTATCACAGCACGGCAGCGCAGGACTCTCAGCACACGCTGACCTATCACAGCACAGCAGCGCAGGGCTCCCAGCACAGGCTGACCTATCACAGCACGTCAGCTCAGGGCTCCCAGCATAGGCTGACCTATCACAGCAGGGCAGCGCAGGGTTCCCAGCACACGCTGACCTATAACAGCAGGGCAGCGCAGGGCTCCCATCACACGCTGACCTATCACAGCAGGGCAGCGCAGGATTCTCAGCACAGGCTGACCTATCACAGCACAGCAGTGCAGGGCTCGCAGCACACACTGACCTATCACAGCAGGGCAGCGCAGGGCTCCCATCACACGCTGACCTATCACAGCAGGGCAGCGCAGGACTCTCAGCACAGGCTGACCTATTACAGCACAGCAGCGCAGGGCTCCCAGCACACGCTGACCTATCACAGCACGGCAGCGCAGGGTTCCCAGCACACGCTGACCTATCACAGCAGGGCAGCGCAGGGCTCCCAGCACAGGCTGACCGATCACAGCACAGCAACGCAGGGCTCCCAGCACACGCTGACCTATCACAGCAGGGCAATGCAGGGCTCCCAGCACAGGCTGACCTATCACAACACGGCAGCGCAGGGCTCCCAGCACAGGCTGACCTATCACAGCACGGCAGCGCAGGGTTCCCAGCACACGCTGACCTATCACAGCACGGCAGCGCAGGGTTCCCAGCACACACTGACCTATCACAGAAGGGCAGCGTAGGGCACCCTGCACACGCTGACCTATCACAGCAGGGCAGCGCAGGACTCTCAGCACACACTGACCTATCACAGCAGGGCAGGGCAGTGCTCCCAGCACAGGCTGACCTATCACAGCACAGCAGCGCAGGGCTCCCAGCACACGCTGACCTATCACAGCAGGGCAGCGCAGGGCTCCCAGCACAGGCTGACCTATCACAGCACAGCAGCGCAGGACTCCCAGCACACGCTGACCTATCACAGCAGGGCAGCGCAGGGGTCCCAGCACACGCTGACCTATCACAGCACGGCAGCGCAGGGCTCCCAGCACACGGAGACCAATCACAGCACGGCAGCGCAGGGCTCCCAGCACACGCTAACCTATCACAGCAGGGCAGCGCAGGGCTACCAGCACATGCTGACCTATCACAGCAGGGCAGGGCCGGGCTCCCAGCACACGCTGACCTATCACAACAGGGCAGCGCAGGGCTCCCAGCACACGCTCAACCTATCACAGCACGGCAGGGGAGGGCTCCCATCACACGCTAACCTATCACAGCAGGGCAGTGCAGTGCTCTCAGCACACACCTATCACAGAAGGGCAGCGTAGGGCTCCCTGCACACGCTGACCTATCACAGCAGGGCAGCGCAGGACTCTCAGCACACGCTGACCTATCACAGCACGGCAGCGCAGGACTCTCAGCACACGCTGACCTATCACAGCACAGCAGCGCAGGACTCTCAGCACACGCTGACCTATCACAGCACGGCAGCGCAGGACTCTCAGCACACGCTGACCTATCACAGCAGGGCAGCGCAGGACTCCCTGCACACACTGACCTATCACAGCAGGGCAGCGCAGGACTCTCAGCACACACTGACCTATCACAGCAGGGCAATGCAGGGGTCCCAGCACACGCTGACCTATCACAGCACGGCAGCGCAGGGCTCCCAGCACACGGAGACCTATCACAGCACGGCAGCGCAGGGCTCCCAGCACATGCTAACCTATCACAGCAGGGCAGGGCAGGGCTCCCAGCACACGCTGACCTATCACAACAGGGCAGTGCAAGGCTCCCAGCACACGCTGACCTATCACAGCACGGCAGCGCAGGGCTACCAGCACAGGCTGACCTATCACAGCAGGGCAGCGCAGGGTTCCCAGCACACATTGACCTATCACAGCAGGGCAGTGCAGGGCTCGCAGCACACACTGACCTATCACAACACGGCAGCGCAGGGCTCCCATCACACGCTGACCTATCACAGCAGGGCAGCGCAGGACTCTCAGCACAGGCTGACCTATCACAGCACAGCAGCGCAGGGCTCCCAGCACACGCTGACCTATCACAGCACGGCAGCGCAGGGTTCCCAGCACACGCTGACCTATCACAGCAGGGCAGCGCAGGGCTCCCAGCACAGGCTGACCTATCACAGCACAGCATCGCAGGGCTCCCAGCACACGCTGACCTATCACAGCAGGGCAATGCAGGGCTCCCAGCACAGGCTGACCTATCACAACACGGCAGCGCAGGGCTCCCAGCACAGGCTGACCTATCACAGCACGGCAGCGCAGGGTTCCCAGCACACGCTGACCTATCACAGCACGGCAGCGCAGGGTTCCCAGCACACACTGACCTATCACAGAAGGGCAGCGTAGGGCACCCTGCACACGCTGACCTATCACAGCAGGGCAGCGCAGGACTCTCAGCACACACTGACCTATCACAGCAGGGCAGGGCAGTGCTCCCAGCACAGGCTGACCTATCACAGCACAGCAGCGCAGGGCTCCCAGCACACGCTGACCTATCACAGCAGGGCAGCGCAGGGCTCCCAGCACACGCTGACCTATCACAGCACAGCAGCGCAGGACTCCCAGCACACGCTGACCTATCACAGCAGGGCAGCGCAGGGGTCCCAGCACACGCTGACCTATCACAGCACGGCAGCGCAGGGCTCCCAGCACACGGAGACCTATCACAGCACGGCAGCGCAGGGCTCCCAGCACACGGTAACCTATCACAGCAGGGCAGCGCAGGGCTACCAGCACACGCTGACCTATCACAGCAGGGCAGGGCAGGGCTCCCAGCACACGCTGACCTATCACAACAGGGCAGCGCAGGGCTCCCAGCACACGCTCAACCTATCACAGCACGGCAGGGGAGGGCTCCCATCACACGCTAACCTATCACAGCAGGGCAGTGCAGTGCTCTCAGCACACACCTATCACAGAAGGGCAGCGTAGGGCTCCCTGCACACGCTGACCTATCACAGCAGGGCAGCGCAGTGCTCTCAGCACACGCTGACCTATCACAGCACGGCAGTGCAGGACTCTCAGCACACGCTGACCTATCACAGCACAGCAGCGCAGGACTCTCAGCACACGCTGACCTATCACAGCACGGCAGCGCAGGACTCTCAGCACAAGCTGACCTATCACAGCAGGGCAGCGCAGGACTCTCAGCACACACTGACCTATCACAGCAGGGCAGCGCAGGACTCTCAGCACAAGCTGACCTATCACAGCAGGGCAGCGCAGGACTCTCAGCACACACTGACCTATCACAGAAGGGCAGCGTAGGGCTCCCTGCACACGCTGACCTATCACAGCAGGGCAGCGCAGGACTCTCAGCACACGCTGACCTATCACAGCACGGCAGGGCAGGGCTCCCAGCACAGGCTGACCTATCACAGCACACGCTGACCTATCACAGCACGGCAGCGCAGGACTCTCAGCACAAGCTGACCTATCACAGCAGGGCAGCGCAGGACTCTCAGCACAAGCTGACCTATCACAGCAGGGCAGCGCAGGACTCTCAGCACACACTGACCTATCACAGCAGGGCAGGGCAGGGCTCCCAGCACAGGCTGACCTATCACAGCACACGCTGACCTATCACAGCACGGCAGCGCAGACTCTCAGCACACGCTGACCCATCACAGCAGGGCAGGGCAGGGCTCCCAGCACACGCTGACCTATCACAGCAGGGCAATGCAGGGGTCCCAGCACACGCTGACCTATCACAGCACGGCAGCGCAGGGCTCCCAGCACACGGAGACCTATCACAGCACGGCAGCGCATGGCTCCCAGCACATGCTAACCTATCACAGCAGGGCAGCGCAGGGCTACCAGCACACGCTGACCTATCACAGCAGGGCAGGGCAGGGCTCCCAGCACACGCTGACCTATCACAACAGGGCAGTGCAGTGCTCTCAGCACAGGCTGACCGATCACAGCACGGCAGCGCAAGGCTCCCAGCACACGCTGACCTATCACAGCACGGCAGCGCAGGGCTCCCAGCACACGGAGACCTATCACAGCACGGCAGCGCAGGGCTACCAGCACAGGCTGACCTATCACAGCAGGGCAGCGCAGGGTTCCCAGCACACATTGACCTATCACAGCAGGGCAGTGCAGGGCTCCCATCACACGCTGACCTATCACAGCACAGCAGCGCAAGGCTCCCAGCACACGCTGACCTATCACAGCAGGGCAACGCAGGGCTCCCAGCACAGGCTGACCTATCACAGCACAGCAGCGCAGGTCTCCCGGCACACGCTGACCTATCACAGCAGGGCAACGCAGGGCTCCCAGCACAGGCTGACCTATCACAGCACAGCAGCGCAGGGCTACCAGCACACGCTGACCTATCACAGCAGGGCAGGGCAGGGCTCCCAGCACACGCTGACCTATCACAACAGGGCAGTGCAGTGCTCTCAGCACAGGCTGACCGATCACAGCACGGCAGCGCAAGGCTCCCAGCACACGCTGACCTATCACAGCACGGCAGCGCAGGGCTCCCAGCACACGGAGACCTATCACAGCACGGCAGCGCAGGGCTACCAGCACAGGCTGACCTATCACAGCAGGGCAGCGCAGGGTTCCCAGCACACATTGACCTATCACAGCAGGGCAGTGCAGGGCTCCCATCACACGCTGACCTATCACAGCACAGCAGCGCAAGGCTCCCAGCACACGCTGACCTATCACAGCAGGGCAACGCAGGGCTCCCAGCACAGGCTGACCTATCACAGCACAGCAGCGCAGGTCTCCCGGCACACGCTGACCTATCACAGCAGGGCAACGCAGGGCTCCCAGCACAGGCTGACCTATCACAGCACAGCAGCGCAGGGCTACCAGCACACGCTGACCTATCACAGCAGGGCAGGGCAGGGCTCCCAGCACACGCTGACCTATCACAACAGGGCAGTGCAGTGCTCTCAGCACACGCTGACCTATCACAGCACGGCAGCGCAAGGCTCCCAGCACACGCTGACCTATCACAGCACGGCAGCGCAGGGCTACCAGCACAGGCTGACCTATCACAGCAGGGCAGCGCAGGGTTCCCAGCACACATTGACCTATCACAGCAGGGCAGTGCAGGGCTCGCAGCACACACTGACCTATCACAGCAAGGCAGCGCAGGGCTCCCATCACACGCTGACCTATCACAGCAGGGCAGCGCAGGACTCTCAGCACAGGCTGACCTATCACAGCACAGCAGCGCAGGGCTCCCAGCACACGCTGACCTATCACAGCACGGCAGCGCAGGGTTCCCAGCACACGCTGACCTATCACAGCAGGTTAGTGCAGGGCTCCCAGCACAGGCTGACCTATCACAGCACAGCAACGCAGGGCTCCCAGCACACGCTGACCTATCACAGCAGGGCAATGCAGGGCTCCCAGCACAGGCTGACCTATCACAACACGGCAGCGCAGGGCTCCCAGCACAGGCTGACCTATCACAGCAGGGCAGCGCAGGGTTCCCAGCACACGCTGACCTATCACAGCACGGCAGCGCAGGGTTCCCAGCACACACTGACCTATCACAGAAGGGCAGCGTAGGGCACCCTGCACACGCTGACCTATCACAGCAGGGCAGCGCAGGACTCTCAGCACACACTGACCTATCACAGCAGGGCAGGGCAGTGCTCCCAGCACAGGCTGACCTATCACAGCACAGCAGCGCAGGGCTCCCAGCACACGCTGACCTATCACAGCAGGGCAGCGCAGGGCTCCCAGCACAGGCTGACCTATCACAGCACAGCAGCGCAGGACTCCCAGCACACGCTGACCTATCACAGCAGGGCAGCGCAGGGGTCCCAGCACACGGAGACCTATCACAGCACGGCAGCGCAGGGCTCCCAGCACACGCTAACCTATCACAGCAGGGCAGCGCAGGGCTACCAGCACACGCTGACCTATCACAGCAGGGCAGGGCAGGGCTCCCAGCACACGCTGACCTATCACAACAGGGCAGCGCAGGGCTCCCAGCAAACGCTCAACCTATCACAGCACGGCAGGGCAGGGCTCCCATCACACGCTAACCTATCACAGCACGGCAGGGCAGGGCTCCCATCACACGCTAACCTATCACAGCAGGGCAGTGCAGTGCTCTCAGCACACACCTATCACAGAAGGGCAGCGTAGGGCTCCCTGCACACGCTGACCTATCACAGCAGGGCAGCGCAGGACTCTCAGCACACGCTGACCTATCACAGCACGGCAGCGCAGGACTCTCAGCACACGCTGACCTATCACAGCACAGCAGCGCAGGACTCTCAGCACACGCTGACCTATCACAGCACGGCAGCGCAGGACTCTCAGCACACGCTGACCTATCACAGCAGGGCAGCGCAGGACTCCCTGCACACACTGACCTATCACAGCAGGGCAGCGCAGGACTCTCAGCACACACTGACCTGTCACAGCAGGGCAGGGCAGGGCTCCCAGCACAGGCTGACCTATCACAGCACACGCTGACCTATCACAGCAGGGCAGCGCAGACTCTCAGCACACGCTGACCTATCACAGCAGGGCAGGGCAGGGCTCCCAGCACACGCTGACCTATCACAGCAGGGCAATGCAGGGGTCCCAGCACACGCTGACCTATCACAGCACGGCAGCGCAGGGCTCCCAGCACACGGAGACCTATCACAGCAGGGCAACGCAGGGCTCCCAGCACAGGCTGACCTATCACAGCACGGCAGCGCAGGGTACCAGCACACGCTGACCTATCACAGCAGGGCAGGGCAGGGCTCCCAGCACACGCTGACCTATCACAACAGGGCAGTGCAGTGCTCCCAGCACAGGCTGACCTATCACAGCACGGCAGCGCAAGGCTCCCAGCACACGCTGACCTATCACAGCACGGCAGCGCAGGGCTACCAGCACAGGCTGACCTATCACAGCAGGGCAACGCAGGGTTCCCAGCACACATTGACCTATCACAGCAGGGCAGTGCAGGGCTCCCATCACACGCTGACCTATCACAGCACAGCAGCGCAAGGCTCCCAGCACACGCTGACCTATCACAGCAGGGCAACGCAGGGCTCCCAGCACAGGCTGACCTATCACAGCACAGCAGCGCAGGTCTCCCAGCACACGCTGACCTATCACAGCAGGGCAACGCAGGGCTCCCAGCACAGGCTGACCTATCACAGCACAGCAGCGCAGGGTTCCCAGCACACGCTGACCTATCACAGCATGGCAGTGCAAGGCTCCCAGCACACACTGACCTATCACAGAAGGGCAGCGTAGGGCTCCCTGCACACACTGACCTATCACAGCAGGGCAGCGCAGGACTCTCAGCACACACTGACCTATCACAGCAGGGCAGCGCTGGACTCTCAGCACACGCTGACCTATCACAGCAGGGCAGGGCTCCCAGCACAGGCTGACCTATCACAGCACAGCAGCGCAAGGCCCCAGCACACGCTGACCTATCACAGCACGGCAGCGCAAGGCTCCCAGCACACGCTAACCTATCACAGCAGGGCAGCGCAGGGCTCCCAGCACAGGCTGACCTATCACAGCACGGCAGCGCAGGACTCTCAGCACACACTGACCTATCACAGCACGGCAGCGCAGGACTCTCAGCACACGCTGACCTATCACAGCAGGGCAGGGCAGGGCTCCCAGCACAGGCTGACCTATCACAGCACAGCAGCGCAGGGCTCCCATCACACGCTGACCTATCACAGCAGGGCAGCGCAGGACTCTCAGCACAGGCTGACCTATCACAGCACAGCAGCGCAGGGCTCCCAGCACACGCTGACCTATCACAGCACGGCAGCGCAGGGTTCCCAGCACACGCTGACCTATCACAGCAGGGCAGCGCACGGTTCCCAGCACAGGCTGACCTATCACAGCACGGCAGCGCAGGACTCTCAGCACACGCTGACCTATCACAGCACGGCAGCGCAGGGCTCCCAGCACAGGCTGACCTATCACAGCACGGCAGCGCAGGGCTCCCAGCACACGGAGACCTATCACAGCACGGCAGCGCAGGGCTCCCAGCACACGCTGACCTATCACAGCACGGCAGCGCAGGGCTCCCAGCACAGGCTGACCTATCACAGCACGTCAGCGCAGGGCTCCCAGCATAGGCTGACCTATCACAGCAGGGCAGCGCAGGGTTCCCAGCACACGCTGACCTATCACAGCAGGGCAGCGCAGGACTCTCAGCACACGCTGACCTATCACAGCACAGCAGCGCAGGGCTCGCAGCACACACTGACCTATCACAGCACGGCAGCGCAGGGCTCCCATCACACGCTGACCTATCACAGCAGGGCAGCGCAGGACTCTCAGCACAGGCTGACCTATCACAGCACAGCAGCGCAGGGCTCCCAGCACACGCTGTCCTATCACAGCACGGCATCGCAGGGTTCCCAGCACACGCTGACCTATTACAGCAGGGCAGCGCAGGGTTCCCAGCACAGGCTGACCTATCACAGCACAGCAACGCAGGGCTCCCAGCACACGCTGACCTATCACAGCAGGGCAATGCAGGGCTCCCAGCACACGCTGAACTATCACAGCAGGGCAATGGAGGGCTCCCAGCACAGGCTGACCTATCACAACACGGCAGCGCAGGGCTCCCAGCACAGGCTGACCTATCACAGCACAGCAACGCAGGGCTCCCAGCACACGCTGACCTATCACAGCAGGGCAATGCAGGGCTCCCAGCACACGCTGACCTATCACAGCAGGGCAATGCAGGGCTCCCAGCACAGGCTGACCTATCACAACACGGCAGCGCAGGGCTCTCAGCACAGGCTGACCTATCACAGCACGGTAGCGCAGGGTTCCCAGCACACGCTGACCTATCACAGCACGGCAGCGCAGGGTTCCCAGCACACACTGACCTATCACAGAAGGGCAGCGTAGGGCACCCTGCACACGCTGACCTATCACAGCAGGGCAGCGCAGGACTCTCAGCACACACTGACCTATCACAGCAGGGCAGGGCAGGGCTCCCAGCACAGGCTGACCTATCCCAGCACAGCAGCGCAGGGCTCCCAGCACACGCTGACCTATCACAGCAGGGCAGCGCAGGGCTCCCAGCACAGGCTGACCTATCACAGCACAGCAGCGCAGGACTCCCAGCACACGCTGACCTATCACAGCAGGGCAGCGCAGGGCTCCCAGCACACGGAGACCTATCACAGCACGGCAGCGCAGGGCTCCCAGCACACGCTAACCTATCACAGCAGGGCAGCGCAGGGCTACCAGCACACGCTGACCTATCACAGCACGGCAGCGCAGGGCTCCCAGCACACGGAGACCTATCACAGCACGGCAGCGCAGGGCTCCCAGCACACGCTAACCTATCACAGCAGGGCAGCGCAGGGCTACCAGCACACGCTGACCTATCACAGCAGGGCAGCGCAGGGCTACCATCACACGCTAACCTATCACAGCAGGGCAGTGCAGGGCTCTCAGCACACACTGACCTATCACAGCACAGCAGCGCAGGACTCTCAGCACACGCTGACCTATCACAGCACAGCAGCGCAGGACTCTCAGCACACGCTGACCTATCACAGCAGGGCAGCGCAGGACTCTCAGCACACACTGACCTATCACAGCACGGCAGCGCAGGACTCTCAGCACACGCTGACCTATCACAGCAGGGCAGCGCAGGACTCCCTGCACACACTGACCTATCACAGCAGGGCAGCGCAGGACTCTCAGCACACACTGACCTATCACAGCACAGCAGCGCAGGACTCTCAGCACACGCTGACCTATCACAGCACAGCAGCGCAGGACTCTCAGCACACGCTGACCTATCACAGCAGGGCAGCGCAGGACTCTCAGCACACACTGACCTATCACAGCACAGCAGCGCAGGACTCTCAGCACACGCTGACCTATCACAGCACAGCAGCGCAGGACTCTCAGCACACGCTGACCTATCACAGCAGGGCAGCGCAGGACTCTCAGCACACACTGACCTATCACAGCACGGCAGCGCAGGACTCTCAGCACACGCTGACCTATCACAGCAGGGCAGCGCAGGACTCCCTGCACACACTGACCTATCACAGCAGGGCAGCGCAGGACTCTCAGCACACACTGACCTATCACAGCAGGGCAGGGCAGGGCTCCCAGCACAGGCTGACCTATCACAGCACTCGCTGACCTATCACAGCACGGCAGCGCAGACTCTCAGCACACGCTGACATATCACAGCAGGGCAGGGCAGGGCTCCCAGCACAGGCTGACCTATCACAGCACGGCAGCGCAAGGCTCCCAGCACACGCTGACCTATCACAGCACGGCAGCGCAGGGCTACCAGCACAGGCTGACCTATCACAGCAGGGCAGCGCAGGGTTCCCAGCACACATTGACCTATCACAGCAGGGCAGTGCAGGGCTCCCATCACACGCTGACCTATCACAGCACAGCAGCGCAAGGCTCCCAGCACACGCTGACCTATCACAGCAGGGCAACGCAGGGCTCCCAGCACAGGCTGACCTATCACAGCACAGCAGCGCAGGTCTCCCAGCACACGCTGACCTATCACAGCAGGGCAACGCAGGGCTCCCAGCACAGGCTGACCTATCACAGCACAGCAGCGCAGGGTTCCCAGCACACGCTGACCTATCACAGCAGGGCAGCGCAGGACTCTCAGCACACACTGACCTATCACAGCAGGGCAACGCAGGGCTCCCAGCACAGGCTGACCTATCACAGCACAGCAGCGCAGGTCTCCCAGCACACGCTGACCTATCACAGCAGGGCAACGCAGGGCTCCCAGCACAGGCTGACCTATCACAGCACAGCAGTGCAGGGTTCCCAGCACACGCTGACCTTTCACAGCACGGCAGTGCAAGGCTCCCAGCACACACTGACCTATCACAGAGGGGCAGCGTAGGGCTCCCTGCACACACTGACCTATCACAGCAGGGCAGCGCAGGACTCTCAGCACACACTGACCTATCACAGCAGGGCAGCGCAGGACTCTCAGCACACGCTGACCTATCACAGCAGGGCAGGGCAGGGCAGGGCAGCCCCCCCCCCCCACAGGCTGACCTATCACAGCACGGCAGCGCAAGGCTCCCAGCACACGCTGACCTATCACAGCAGGGCAGCGCAGGGCTCCCAGCACAGGCTGACCTATCACAGCACAGCAGCGCAGGACTCTCAGCACACGCTGACCTATCACAGCAGGGCAGGGCAGGGCTCCCAGCACAGGCTGACCTATCACAGCACAGCAGCGCAGGGCTCCCATCACACGCTGACCTATCACAGCAGGGCAGCGCAGGACTCTCAGCACAGGCTGACCTATCACAGCAGGGCAGCGCAGGACTCTCGGCACACACTGACCTATCACAGCAGGGCAGCGCAGGACTCTCAGCACACGCTGACCTATCACAGCAGGGCAGGGCAGGGCAGGGCCCCCCCCCACAGGCTGACCTATCACAGCACGGCAGCGCAAGGCTCCCAGCACACGCTGACCTATCACAGCAGGGCAGCGCAGGGCTCCCAGCACAGGCTGACCTATCACAGCACAGCAGCGCAGGACTCTCAGCACACACTGACCTATCACAGCACGGCAGCGCAGGACTCTCAGCACACGCTGACCTATCACAGCAGGGCAGGGCAGGGCTCCCAGCACAGGCTGACCTATCACAGCACAGCAGCGCAGGGCTCCCATCACACGCTGACCTATCACAGCAGGGCAGCGCAGGACTCTCAGCACAGGCTGACCTATCACAGCACAGCTGCGCAGGGCTCCCAGCACACGCTGACCTATCACAGCAGGGCAGCGCACGGTTCCCAGCACAGGCTGACCTATCACAGCACGGCAGCGCAGGACTCTCAGCACACGCTGACCTATCACAGCAGGGCAGGGCGCCCAGCACAGGCTGACCTATCACAGCACGTCAGCGCAGGGCTCCCAGCATAGGCTGACCTATCACAGCAGGGCAGCGCAGGGCTCCCATCACACGCTGACATATCACAGCAGGGCAGCGCAGGACTCTCAGCACAGGCTGACCTATCACAGCACAGCAGCGCAGGGCTCCCAGCACACGCTGACCTATCACAGCACGGCAGCGCAGGGTTCCCAGCACACGCTGACCTATCACAGCAGGGCAGCACAGGATTCCCAGCACAGGCTGACCTATCACAGCACAGCAACGCAGGGCTCCCAGCACACGCTGACCTATCACAGCAGGGCAATGCAGGGCTCCCATCACAGGCTGACCTATCACAACACGGCAGCGCAGGGCTCCCAGCACAGGCTGACCTATCACAGCACGGCAGCGCAGGGTTCCCAGCAAACGCTGACCTATCACAGCACGGCAGCGCAGGGTTCCCAGCACACACTGACCTATCACAGAAGGGCAGCGTAGGGCACCCTGCACACGCTGACCTATCACAGCAGGGCAGCGCAGGACTCTCAGCACACACTGACCTATCACAGCAGGGCAGGGCAGCGCTCCCAGCACAGGCTGACCTATCACAGCACAGCAGCGCAGGGCTCCCAGCACACGCTGACCTATCACAGCAGGGCAGCGCAGGGCTCCCAGCACAGGCTGACCTATCACAGCACAGCAGCGCAGGACTCCCAGCACAGCGCTGACCTATCACAGCAGGGCAGCGCAGGGGTCCCAGCACACGCTGACCTATCACAGCAGGGCAGCGCAGGGCTCCCAGCACAGGCTGACCTATCACAGCACAGCAGCGCAGGACTCCCAGCACAGCGCTGACCTATCACAGCAGGGCAGGGCAGCGCTCCCAGCACAGGCTGACCTATCACAGCACAGCAGCGCAGGGCTCCCAGCACACGCTGACCTATCACAGCAGGGCAGCGCAGGGCTCCCAGCACAGGCTGACCTATCACAGCACAGCAGCGCAGGACTCCCAGCACAGCGCTGACCTATCACAGCAGGGCAGCGCAGGGGTCCCAGCACACGCTGACCTATCACAGCACAGCAGCGCAGGACTCCCAGCACACGCTGACCTATCACAGCAGGGCAGGGCAGGGCTCCCAGCACACGCTGACCTATCTCAGCAGGGCAGCGCAGGGCTCCCAGCACACGCTGACCTATCACAGCAGGGCAGGGCTCCCAGCACACGGAGACCTATCACAGCAGGGCAGGGCAGGGCTCCCATCACACGCTGACCTATCACAGCAGGGCAGCGCAGGGCTCCCAGCACACGCTGACCTATCACAGCAGGGCAGCGCAGGGCTCCCAGCACACGCTGACCTATCACAGCAGAGCAGGGCTCCCAGCACACGCTGACCTATCACAGCACGGCAGTGCAGGGCTCTCAGCACACACTGACCTATCACAGCACGGCAGTGTAGGGCTCTCAGCACACACTGACCTATCACAGCACGGCAGTGCAGGGCTCTCAGCACACACTGACCTATCACAGCAGGGCAGCGTAGGGCTCCCTGCACACGCTGACCTATCACAGCAGGGCAGCGCAGGGCTCCCAGCACAGGCTGACCTATCACAGCACAGCAGCGCAGGACTCCCAGCACACGCTGACCTATCACAGCAGGGCAGCGCAGGGCTCCCAGCACACGCTGACCTATCACAGCAGGGCAGCGCAGGGGTCCCAGCACACGCTGACCTATCACAGCACGGCAGCGCAGGGCTCCCAGCACACGCAGACGTATCACAGCACTGCAACGCAGGGGTCCCAGCACACGCTGACCTATCACAGCAGGGCAGGGCAGGGCTCCCAGCACACGCTGACCTATCACAGCAGGGCAAGGCAGGGCTCCCAGCACACGCTGACCTATCACAACAGGGCAGCGCAGGGCTCCCAGCACACGCTCAACCTCTCACAGCACAGCAGCGCAGGGCTCCCATCACACGCTGACCTATCACAGCAGGGCAGGGCTCCCTGCACACGCTGACCTATCACAGCAGGGCGGCGCAGGGCTCCCAGCACACGCTGACCTATCACAGCAGGGCAGGGCTCCCAGCACACGCTGACCTATCACAGCACGGCAGTGCAGGGCTCCCAGCACACGCTGACCTATCACAGCAGGGCAGGGCTCCCAGCACACGCTGACCTATCACAGCAGGGCAGCGCAGGGCTCCCAGCACACACTGACCTATCACAGCACGGCAGCGCAGGGTTCCCAGCACACACTGACCTATTACAGCACGGCAGCGCAGGGCTCCCAGCACACACTGACCTATCACAGCAGGGCAGGGCTCCCAGCACACGCTGACCTATCACAGCAGGGCAGGGCAGGGTTCCCAGCACACACTGACTATCACAGCACGGCAGGGCAGGGCTCCCAGTACAGGCTGACCTATCACAGCAGGGCAGGGCAGGGCTCCAAGCACACACTGACCTATCACAGCAGGGCAGTGCAGGGCTCCCAGCACACACTGACCTATCACAGCACGGCAGCGCAGGGCAGGGCTCCCAGCACACACTGACCTATCACAGCACGGCAGGACAGGGCCCCCAGTACTGGCTGACCTATCACAGCAGGGCAGGGCAGGGCTCCCAGCACAGGCTGACCTATCACAGCAGGGCAGGGCAGGGCTCCCAGTACAGGCTGCCCTATCACAGCAGGCAGGACAGGGCCCCCAGTACTGGCTGACCTATCACAGCAGGGCAGGGCAGGGCTCCCAGTACAGGCTGACCTATCACAGCAGGGCAGGGCAGGGCTCCCAGCACACACTGACCTATCACAGCAGGGCAGGGCAGGGCTCCCAGCACACACTGACCTATCACAGCAGGGCAGGGCAGGGCTCCAAGCACACACTGACCTATCACAGCAGGGCAGCGCAGGGCTCCCAGCACACACTGACCTATCACAGCACGGCAGCGCAGGGCAGGGCTCCCAGCACACACTGACCTATCACAGCACGGCAGGACAGGGCCCCCAGTACTGGCTGACCTATCACAGCAGGGCAGGGCAGGGCTCCCAGCACAGGCTGACCTATCACAGCAGGGCAGGGCAGGGCTCCCAGTACAGGCTGCCCTATCACAGCAGGCAGGACAGGGCCCCCAGTACAGGCTGACCTATCACAGCAGGGCAGGGCAGGGCTCCCAGTACAGGCTGACCTATCACAGCAGGGCAGGGCAGGGCTCCCAGCACACACTGACCTATCACAGCAGGCAGGACAGGGCCCCCAGTACTGGCTGACCTATCACAGCAGGGCAGGGCAGGGCTCCCAGTACTGGCTGACCTATCACAGCACGGCAGGGCAGGGCCCCCAGTACAGGCTGACCTATCACAGCACGGCAGGACAGGGCCCCCAGCACACACTGACCTATCACAGCAGGGCAGCGCAGGGCAGGGCTCCCAGCACAGGCTGACCTATCACAGCAGGCAGGACAGGGCCCCCAGTACTGGCTGACCTATCACAGCAGGGCAGGGCAGGGCTCCCAGTACTGGCTGACCTATCACAGCACGGCAGGGCAGGGCCCCCAGTACAGGCTGACCTATCACAGCACGGCAGGACAGGGCCCCCAGCACACACTGACCTATCACAGCAGGGCAGCGCAGGGCAGGGCTCCCAGCACAGGCTGACCTATCACAGCACGGCAGGGCAGGGCTCCCAGCAAAGTCCATTTCCAGGTTTTCCAAGGGGATATGGGGAAAAAGTGGGAATGGAGTCTTCCAAGCTCCCCAGTTTTCCCAGTTGTGGCCCTTTTGAACAGTGTCTTGATGCAACTTCTTTTGTGTGTGTTGGGGTGGTTGCTTTCGTCGTTCAGGACTTGTTCTGTGTGTGTGGCTTTCCTGTATACCTTTGTGGTGAATTAAGAAGTTGCATCAAGACACTGTTCAAAAGGGCCACAACACACTGCAGCACACCAGAACTGCAAAAAGAGGAAGAGGAACACCTCGACAACGTATTCGCAAAAAACGAATACCCTCGCAATTTCATCAACAGATGCCGAAGGGAAAGACAACAGAACCCGTACAACACTACACACGTACAACATTGTGCCTGTACAACACTATACCTGTATCACACTGCGCCCGCAATACACTGCGCCCGTACAACATTGCGTCTGTACAACACTGCGCCCGTACAACACTGCGTCTGTACAACACTGCAGCCGTACAACACTGCGCCCGTACAACACTGCGCCCGTACAACACTGCGTCTGTACAACACTGCGCCCGTACAACACTGCGTCTGTACAACACTGCAGCCGTACAACACTGCGCCCGTACAACACTGCGCCCGTACAACACTGCGCTCGTACAACACTGCGTCTGTACAACACTGCGCCCGTACAACACTGCGTCTGTACAACACTGCACCCGTACAACACTGCGCCCGTACAACACTGCGTCTGTACAACACTGCGCCCGTACAACACTGCGCCCGTACAACACTGCGCCCGTACAACACTGCGTCTGTACAACACTGCGCCCGTACAACACTGCGTCTGTACAACACTGCGTCTGTACAACATTGCGTCTGTACAACACTGCAGCCGTACAACACTGCGTCTGTACAACACTGCACCCGTACAACACTGCGCCCGTACAACACTGCGCCCGTACAACACTGCGCCCGTACAACACTGCAGCCGTACAACACTGCGCCCGTACAACACTGCGTCTGTACAACACTGCGCCCGTACAACACTGCGCCCGTACAACACTGCGCCCGTACAACACTGCGCCCGTACAACACTGCGTCTGTACAACACTGCGCCCGTACAACACTGCGCCCGTACAACACTGCGCCCGTACAACACTGCGTCTGTACAACACTGCGCCCGTACAACACTGCGCCCGTACAACACTGCGCCCGTACAACATTGCGTCTGTACAACACTGCAGCCGTACAACATTGCGTCTGTACAACACTGCGCCCGTACAACACTGCGCCCGTACAACACTGCGTCTGTACAACACTGCGCCCGTACAACATTGCGTCTGTACAACACTGCAGCCGTACAACACTGCGCCCGTACAACACTGCGCCCGTACAACACTGCGCCCGTACAACACTGCGCCCGTACAACACTGCGCCCGTACAACATTGCGTCTGTACAACACTGCAGCCGTACAACACTGCGCCCGTACAACACTGCGCCCGTACAACACTGCACCCGTACAACACTGCGTCTGTACAACACTGCACCCGTACAACACTGCAGCCGTACAACACTGCACCCGTACAACACTGCGCCCGTACAACACTGCGCCTGTACAACACTGCACCCGTACAACACTGCACCCGTACAACACTGCGTCTGTACAACACTGCGCCCGTACAACACTGCGCCTGTACAACACTGCACCCGTACAACACTGCGCCCGTACAACACTGCGCCCGTACAACACTGCACCCGTTCAACACTGCACCCGTACAACACTGCGCCCGTACAACACTGCGTCTGTACAACACTGCAGCCGTACAACACTGCACCCGTTCAACACTACACCCGTACAACACTGCGCCCGTACAACACTGCGCCCGTTCAACACTACACCCGTACAACACTGCGCCCGTACAACACTGCGTCCGTACAACACTGCGCCCGTTCAACACTACGCCCGTACAACACTACACCCGTACAACACTGCGTCTGTACAACACTGCGCCCGTTCAACACTACACCCGTACAACACTACACCCGTACAACACTGCGCCCGTTCAACACTACACCCGTACAACACTACACCCGTACAACACTGCGTCTGTACAACACTGCAGCCGTACAACACTACACCCGTACAACACTGCGCCCGTACAACACTGCGCCCGTACAACACTGCGCCCGTACAACACTGCGCCCGTACAACACTGCGCCCGTACAACACTGCGTCTGTACAACACTGCAGCCATACAACACTGCGTCTGTACAACACTGCGCCCGTACAACACTGCGTCTGTACAACACTGCACCCGTACAACACTGCGCCCGTACAACATTGCGTCTGTACAACACTGCAGCCGTACAACACTGCGTCTGTACAACACTGCGCCCGTACAACACTGCGTCTGTACAACACTGCGCCCGTACAACACTGCGCCCGTACAACACTGCGCCCGTACAACACTGCGTCTGTACAACACTGCAGCCGTACAACACTGCACCCGTACAACACTGCGCCCGGACAACACTGCGTCTGTACAACACTGCACCCGTACAACACTGCGCCCGTACAACACTGCGTCTGTACAACACTGCGCCCGTACAACACTGCGCCCGTACAACACTGCGCCCGTACAACACTGCGTCTGTACAACACTGCAGCCGTACAACACTGCGTCTGTACAACACTGCGCCCGTACAACACTGCGTCTGTACAACACTGCACCCGTACAACACTGCGTCCGTACAACACTGCGCCCGTACAACACTGCACCCGTACAACACTGCACCCGTACAACACTGCACCCGTACAACACTGCGCCCGTACAACACTGCACCCGTACAACACTGCGCCCGTACAACACTGCGTCCGTACAACACTGCGCCCGTACAACACTGCGCCCATACAACACTGCGCCCGTACAACACTGCGCCCGTACAACACTGCGCCCGTACAACACTGCACCCGTACAACACTGCGCCCGTACAACACTGCGCCCGTACAACACTGCGCCCGTACAACACTGCACCCGTACAACACTGCGCCCGTACAACACTGCGCCCGTACAACACTGCGTCTGTACAACACTGCAGCCGTACAACACTGCGTCTGTACAACACTGCGCCCGTACAACACTGCGTCTGTACAACACTGCACCCGTACAACACTGCGCCCGTACAACACTACACCCGTACAACACTGCGTCTGTACAACACTGCGCCCGTACAATACTGCGCCCGTACAACACTGCGTCTGTACAACACTGCGCCCGTACAACACTGCGTCCGTACAACACTGCGCCCGTACAACACTGCGCCCGTACAACACTGCACCCGTACAACACTGCGCCCGTACAACACTGCGTCTGTACAACACTGCGCCCGTACAACACTGCGCCCGTACAACACTGCACCCGTACAACACTGCAGCCGTACAACATTGCGTCTGTACAACACTACACCCGTACAACACTGCGTCTGTACAACACTACACCCGTACAACATTGCGTCTGTACAACACTACACCCGTACAACACTGCAGCCGTACAACATTGCGTCTGTACAACACTACACCCGTACAACATTGCGTCTGTACAACACTACACCCGTACAACACTGCGTCTGTACAACACTACACCCGTACAACACTGCGTCTGTACAACACTACACCCGTACAACATTGCGTCTGCACAACACTGCGCCCGTACAACACTGCAGCCGTACAACATTGCGTCTGTACAACACTACACCCGTACAACATTGCGTCTGTACAACACTACACCCGTACAACATTGCGTCTGTACAACACTACACCCGTACAACACTGCGTCTGTACAACACTGCGCCTGTACAACACTGCAGCCGTACAACATTGCGTCTGTACAACACTACACCCGTACAACACTGCGTCTGTACAACACTGCGCCCGTACAACACTGCAGCCGTACAACATTGCGTCTGTACAACACTGCGCCCGTACAACACTGCGCCCGTACAACACTGCGCCCGTACAACACTGCGCCCGTACAACACTGCGCCCGTACAACACTGCGCCCGTACAACACTGCGTCTGTACAACACTGCGCCCGTACAACACTGCAGCCGTACAACATTGCGTCTGTACAACACTACACCCGTACAACATTGCGTCTGTACAACACTACACCCGTACAACACTGCGTCTGTACAACACTGCGCCCGTACAACACTGCAGCCGTACAACATTGCGTCTGTACAACACTACACCCGTACAACATTGCGTCTGTACAACACTACACCCGTACAACACTGCGTCTGTACAACACTGCGCCTGTACAACACTGCAGCCGTACAACATTGCGTCTGTACAACACTACACCCGTACAACACTGCGTCTGTACAACACTGCGCCCGTACAACACTGCGCCCGTACAACATTGCGTCTGTACAACACTGCGCCCGTACAACACTGCGCCCGTACAACACTGCGTCTGTACAACACTGCGCCCGTACAACACTGCAGCCGTACAACATTGCGTCTGTACAACACTGCGCCCGTACAACACTGCGCCCGTACAACACTGCGTCTGTACAACACTGCGCCCGTACAACACTGCAGCCGTACAACATTGCGTCTGTACAACACTACACCCGTACAACACTGCGCCCGTACAACATTGCGTCTGTACAACACTGCGCCCGTACAACACTGCGCCCGTACAACATTGCGTCTGTACAACACTACACCCGTACAACATTGCGTCTGTACAACACTACACCCGTACAACACTGCGTCTGCACAACACTGCGCCCGTACAACACTGCAGCCGTACAACATTGCGTCTGTACAACACTGCGCCCGTACAACACTGCGTCTGTACAACATTGCGTCTGTACAACACTACACCCGTACAACATTGCGTCTGCACAACACTGCGCCCGTACAACACTGCAGCCGTACAACATTGCGTCTGTACAACACTGCGCCCGTACAACACTGCGCCCGTACAACATTGCGTCTGTACAACACTACACCCGTACAACATTGCGTCTGTACAACACTGCGCCCGTACAACACTGCGTCTGTACAACACTGCGCCCGTACAACACTGCAGCCGTACAACATTGCGTCTGTACAACACTGCGCCCGTACAACACTGCAGCCGTACAACACTGCGTCTGTACAACACTACACCCGTACAACATTGCGTCTGTACAACACTACACCCGTACAACACTGCGCCCGTACAACACTGCGTCTGTACAACACTGCGCCCGTACAACACTGCAGCCGTACAACATTGCGTCTGTACAACACTACACCCGTACAACATTGCGTCTGTACAACACTGCGCCCGTACAACACTGCGCCCGTACAACACTGCGTCTGTACAACACTGCAGCCGTACAACATTGCGTCTGTACAACACTACACCCGTACAACATTGCGTCTGTACAACACTACACCCGTACAACACTGCGCCCGTACAACATTGCGTCTGTACAACACTACACCCGTACAACATTGCGTCTGTACAACACTACACCCGTACAACACTGCGTCTGCACAACACTGCGCCCGTACAACACTGCAGCCGTACAACATTGCGTCTGTACAACACTGCGCCCGTACAACACTGCGTCTGTACAACATTGCGTCTGTACAACACTACACCCGTACAACATTGCGTCTGCACAACACTGCGCCCGTACAACACTGCAGCCGTACAACATTGCGTCTGTACAACACTGCGCCCGTACAACACTGCGCCCGTACAACATTGCGTCTGTACAACACTACACCCGTACAACATTGCGTCTGTACAACACTGCGTCTGTACAACACTGCGCCCGTACAACACTGCGTCTGTACAACACTGCGCCCGTACAACACTGCACCCGTACAACACTGCGTCTGTACAACACTGCGCCCGTACAACATTGCGTCTGTACAACACTGCAGCCGTACAACATTGCGTCTGTACAACACTGCGCCCGTACAACACTGCGCCCGTACAACACTGCGTCTGTACAACACTGCAGCCGTACAACATTGCGTCTGTACAACACTGCAGCCGTACAACATTGCGTCTGTACAACACTGCGCCCGTACAACACTGCAGCCGTACAACATTGCGTCTGTACAACACTGCAGCCGTACAACATTGCGCCCGTACAACACTGCAGCCGTACAACACTGCGTCTGTACAACACTGCGCCCGTACAACACTGCGTCTGTACAACATTGCGTCTGTACAACACTGCACCCGTACAACACTGCGCCCGTACAACACTGCGTCTGTACAACACTGCACCCGTTCAACACTGCGCCCGTACAACACTGCGTCTGTACAACACTGCACCCGTTCAACACTGCGCCCGTACAACACTGCGCCCGTACAACACTGCACCCGTACAACACTGCGCCCGTACAACACTACGCCCGTACAACACTGCGCCCGTACAACACTGCACCCGTACAACACTGCACCCGTACAACACTGCGCCCGTACAACACTGCGTCTGTACAACACTGCGCTCGTACAACACTGCACCCGTACAACACTGCGCCCGTACAACACTACGCCCGTACAACACTGCACCCGTACAACACTGCACCCGTACAACACTGCGCCCGTACAACACTGCGTCTGTACAACACTGCGCCCGTACAACACTGCAGCCGTACAACATTGCGCCCGTACAACACTGCAGCCGTACAACACTGCGTCTGTACAACACTGCGCCCGTACAACACTGCGTCTGTACAACATTGCGTCTGTACAACACTGCACCCGTACAACATTGCGTCTGTACAACACTGCACCCGTACAACACTGCGCCCGTACAACACTGCGTCTGTACAACACTGCACCCGTTCAACACTGCGCCCGTACAACACTGCGCCCGTACAACACTGCACCCGTACAACACTGCGCCCGTACAACACTACGCCCGTACAACACTGCGCCCGTACAACACTGCACCCGTACAACACTGCACCCGTACAACACTGCGCCCGTACAACACTACACCCGTACAACACTGCACCCGTACAACACTGCACCCGTTCAACACTGCGCCCGTACAACACTACACCCGTACAACACTGCACCCGTACAACACTGCGCCCGTTCAACACTACACCCGTACAACACTGCACCCGTACAACACTGCACCCGTTCAACACTGCGCTCGTACAACACTGCAGCCGTACAACACTGCGCCCGTACAACACTGCGCCCGTACAACACTGCACCCGTACAACACTGCACCCGTACAACACTGCGCCCGTACAACACTACACCCGTACAACACTGCACCCGTACAACACTGCACCCGTACAACACTGCGCTCGTACAACACTGCGCCCGTACAACACTGCGCCCGTACAACACTGCACCCGTACAACACTGCGCCCGTACAACACTCCACCCGTACAACACTCCACCCGTACAACACTGCACCCGTACAACACTGCACCCGTACAACACTGCGCCCGTACAACACTGCGCCCGTACAACACTGCACCCGTACAACACTGCGCCCGTACAACACTACGCCCGTACAACACTGCGCCCGTACAACACTGCGTCCGTACAACACTGCGCCCGTACAACACTGTGCCCGTACAACACTGCGCCCGTACAACACTGCACCCGTACAACACTGCGCCCGTACAACACTGCACCCGTACAACACTGTGCCCGTACAACACTGCGCCCGTACAACACTGCACCCGTACAACACTGCGCTCGTACAACACTGCGCCCGTACAACACTACGCCCGTACATCACTGCGCCCGTACAACACTGCGTCTGTACAACACTGCGCCCGTACAACACTGCGCCCGTACAACACTGCGCCCGTACAACACTGCGCCCGTACAACACTGCACCCGTACAACACTGCGCCCGTACAACACTACACCCGTACAACACTGCACCCGTACAACACTGCGCCCGTACAACACTGCGTCTGTACAACACTGCGCCCGTACAACACTGCGCCCGTACAACACTGCGCCCGTACAACACTGCGCCCGTACAACACTGCGCCCGTACAACACTGCACCCGTACAACACTACACCCGTACAACACTACACCCGTACAACACTGCGCCCGTACAACACTGCGCCCGTACAACACTGCGCCCGTACAACACTGTGCCCGTACAACACTGCGCCCGTACAACACTGCACCCGTACAACACTGCGCTCGTACAACACTGCGCCCGTACAACACTACGCCCGTACATCACTGCGCCCGTACAACACTGCGTCTGTACAACACTGCGCCCGTACAACACTGCGCCCGTACAACACTGCGCCCGTACAACACTGCGCCCGTACAACACTGCACCCGTACAACACTGCGCCCGTACAACACTGCACCCGTACAACACTGCGCCCGTACAACACTGCGCCCGTACAACACTGCACCCGTACAACACTGCGCCCGTACAACACTACACCCGTACAACACTGCACCCGTACAACACTGCGCCCGTACAACACTGCGCCCGTACAACACTGCGCCCGTACAACACTGCACCCGTTCAACACTGCGCTCGTACAACACTGCGCCCGTACAACACTGCGCCCGTACAACACTGCGCTCGTACAACACTGCGCCCGTACAACACTACGCCCGTACATCACTGCGCCCGTACAACACTGCGCCCGTACAACACTGCAGCCGTACAACACTGCGCCCGTACAACACTGCGCCCGTACAACACTGCGCCCGTACAACACTGCGTCTGTACAACACTGCGCCCGTACAACACTGCGCCCGTACAACACTGCGTCTGTACAACACTGCGCCCGTACAACACTGCGTCTGTACAACACTGCGCCCGTACAACACTGCGCCCGTACAACACTGCGCCCGTACAACACTGCGCCCGTACAACACTGCGTCTGTACAACACTGCGCCCGTACAACACTACGCCCGTACAACACTGCGTCTGTACAACACTGCGCCCGTACAACACTGCGCCCGTACAACACTGCGCCCGTACAACACTGCGCCCGTACAACACTGCGTCTGTACAACACTGCGCTCGTACAACACTGCGCCCGTACAACACTGCGCCCGTACAACACTGCGCCCGTACAACACTGCGCCCGTACAACACTGCGTCTGTACAACACTGCGCCCGTACAACACTGCGCTCGTACAACACTGCGCCCGTACAACACTGCGTCCGTACAACACTGCGCCCGTACAACACTGCGTTTGTACAACACTGCGCCCGGACAACACTGCGCCCGTACAACACTGCGCCCGTACAACACTGCGCCCGTACAACACTGCGTCTGTACAACACTGCGCCCGTACAACACTGCGCCCGTACAACACTGCGCCCGTACAACACTGCGTCTGTACAACACTGCGCCCGTACAACACTGCGTCTGTACAACACTGCACCCGTACAACACTGCACCCATACAACACTGCGCCCGTACAACACTGCTGCCGTACAACACTGCAGCCGTACAACACTACGCCCGTACAACACTGCGCCCGTACAACACTGCGCCCGTACAACACTGCGCCCGTACAACACTGCGCTCGTACAACACTGCGCTCGTACAACACTGCGCCCGTACAACACTGCGTCTGTACAACACTGCGCCCGTACAACACTGCGCCCGTACAACACTGCGCCCGTACAACACTGCGCTCGTACAACACTGCGCTCGTACAACACTGCGCCCGTACAACACTGCACCCGTACAACACTGCGCCCGTACAACACTGCGCCCGTACAACACTGCGTCTGTACAACACTGCGCCCGTACAACACTGCGCTCGTACAACACTGCGCCCGTACAACACTGCGCCCGCACAACACTGCACCCGTACAACACTGCAGCCGTACAACACTGCGCCCGTACAACACTGCGCTCGTACAACACTGCGCTCGTACAACACTGCGTCCGTACAACACTGCGCCCGTGCAACACTGCGTCTGTACAACACTGCGCCCGTACAACACTGCGCCCGTACAACACTGCGTCTGTACAACACTGCGCCCGTACAACACTGCGCCCGTACAACACTGCGCCCGTACAACACTGCGTCTGTACAACACTGCGCCCGTACAACACTGCGTCCGTACAACACTGCGTCTGTACAACACTGCGCCCGTACAACACTGCGCCCGTACAACACTGCGCCCGTACAACACTGCGTCTGTACAACACTGCGCTCGTACAACACTGCGCCCGTACAACACTGCGCCCGTACAACACTGCGCCCGTACAACACTGCGTCTGTACAACACTGCGCCCGTACAACACTGCGCTTGTACAACACTGCGCCCGTACAACACTGCGTCCATACAACACTGCGCCCGTACAACACTGCGTCTGTACAACACTGCGCCCGTACAACACTGCGCCCGTACAACACTGCAGCCGTACAACACTGCGCCCGTACAACACTGCGTCTGTACAACACTGCGCCCGTACAACACTGCGCCCGTACAACACTGCAGCCGTACAACACTGCGTCTGTACAACACTGCGCCCGTACAACACTGCGCCCGTACAACACTGCGTCCGTAGAACACTGCGTCTGTACAACACTGCGCCCGTACAACACTGCGTCTGTACAACACTGCGCCCGTACAACACTGCGCTCGTACAACACTGCGCCTGTACAACACTGCGCCCGTACAACACTGCGCCCGTACAACACTGCAGCCGTACAACACTGCGCCCGTACAACACTGCGTCTGTACAACACTGCAGCCGTACAACACTGCGCCCGTACAACACTGCGCCCGTACAACACTGCGCCCGTACAACACTGCACCCGTACAACACTGGGCCCGTACAACACTGCGCCCGTACAACACTGCGCCCGTACAACACTGCGCTCGTACAACACTGCGCCTGTACAACACTGCGCCCGTACAACACTGCGCCCGTACAACACTGCAGCCGTACAACACTGCGCCCGTACAACACTGCGTCTGTACAACACTGCAGCCGTACAACACTGCGCCCGTACAACACTGCGCCCGTACAACACTGCGCCCGTACAACACTGCGCCCGTACAACACTGCAGCCGTACAACACTGCGCCCGTACAACACTGCGTCTGTACAACACTGCAGCCGTACAACACTGCGCCCGTACAACACTGCAGCCGTACAACACTGCGCCCGTACAACACTGCGCCCGTACAACACTGCGCCCGTACAACACTGCGTCCGTACAACACTGCGTCCGTACAACACTGCGTCTGTACAACACTGCGCCCGTACAACACTGCGCCCGTACAACACTGCGTCCGTACAACACTGCGTCTGTACAACACTGCGCCCGTACAACACTGCGTCTGTACAACACTGCGCCCGTACAACACTGCGCTCGTACAACACTGCGCCCGTACAACACTGCAGCCGTACAACACTGCGTCTGTACAACACTGCGCCCGTACAACACTGCGCCCGTACAACACTGCGTCCGTACAACACTGCGTCTGTACAACACTGCGCCCGTACAACACTGCGTCTGTACAACACTGCGCCCGTACAACACTGCGCTCGTACAACACTGCGCCCGTACAACACTGCAGCCGTACAACACTGCGCCCGTACAACACTGCGTCTGTACAACACTGCAGCCGTACAACACTGCGCCCGTACAACACTGCAGCCGTACAACACTGCGCCCGTACAACACTGCGCCCGTACAACACTGCGCCCGTACAACACTGCGCCCGTACAACATTGCGTCTGTACAACACTGCGCCCGTACAACACTGCGTCTGTACAACACTGCACCCGTACAACACTGCGCCCGTACAACACTACACCCGTACAACACTGCGTCTGTACAACACTGCGCCCGTACAATACTGCGCCCGTACAACACTGCGTCTGTACAACACTGCGCCCGGACAACACTGCGTCCGTACAACACTGCGCCCGTACAACACTGCACCCGTACAACACTGCACCCGTACAACACTGCACCCGTACAACACTGCGCCCGTACAACACTGCGCCCGTACAACACTGCACCCGTACAACATTGCGTCTGTACAACACTGCGCCCGTACAACACTGCGCCCGTACAACACTGCGCCCGTACAACACTGCAGCCGTACAACATTGCGTCTGTACAACATTGCGTCTGTACAACACTGCGCCCGTACAACACTGCGCCCGTACAACACTGCGCCCGTACAACACTGCACCCGTACAACACTGCACCCGTACAACACTGCGCCCGTACAACACTGCGCCCGTACAACACTGCGCCCGTACAACACTGCAGCCGTACAACATTGCGTCTGTACAACATTGCGTCTGTACAACACTGCAGCCGTACAACATTGCGTCTGTACAACACTGCGCCCGTACAACACTGCGTCTGTACAACATTGCGTCTGTACAACATTGCGTCTGTACAACATTGCGTCTGTACAACACTGCACCCGTACAACATTGCGTCTGTACAACACTGCGCCCGTACAACACTGCGTCTGTACAACATTGCGTCTGTACAACATTGCGTCTGTACAACATTGCGTCTGTACAACACTACACCCGTACAACACTGCACCCGTACAACACTGCACCCGTACAACACTGCGCCCGTACAACACTGCACCCGTACAACACTGCGCCCGTACAACACTGCGCCCGTACAACACTGCACCCGTACAACACTACACCCGTACAACACTGCAGCCGTACAACACTGCAGCCGTACAACACTGCGCCCGTACAACACTGCGCCCGTACAACACTGCGCCCGTACAACACTGCGTCTGTACAACACTGCGCCCGTACAACACTGCGCTCGTACAACACTGCGCCCGTACAACACTGCGCCCGTACAACACTGCGCCCGTACAACACTGCGTCTGTACAACACTGCGCCCGTTCAACACTACACCCCTTCAACACTGCGCCCGTACAACACTGCGCCCGTACAACGCTACATCCGTACAACGCTACACCCATACAACACTACGCCCGTCCAACACTACACCCGTACAACACTGCGCCTGTACAACTCTTCACCCATACAACGCTACACACATACAATGCTACACGTGGACAACACTGCGCCCGTACAACACTGCTTCGTACAACACTGCGCCCGTACAACACTGCGCCTGTACAACACTACAGCAGTACAACACTGCGCCCATACAATGCTACACCCGTACAAAACTACAGCCGTGCAACACTACACCCGTATAATACTGCGCCCGTACAACACTGCGCCCGTACAACACTGCACCCGTACAACACTGCGTCTGTACAACACTACGCCCGTACAACACTGCGCCCGTACAACACTGCAGCCGTACAACACTGCGCCCGTACAACACTGTACCCGTACAAAACTGCGCCCATACAACACTGCAGCCGTACAACACTGCGCCCGTACAACACTGCGCCCGTACAACATTACAGATTCACAACATTAAACCTATACAACACTGCGCCTGTACAACACTACACCCCTTCAACACTACACCCGTACAACACTGTGCCCGTGCAACACTGCACCCGTACAACACTGCAGCCGTACAACACTGCGTCTGTACAACACTGCGCCCGTACAACACTGCGCCCGTACAACGCTACATCCGTACAACGCTACACCCATACAACACTACGCCCGTCCAACACTACACCCGTACAACACTGCGCCTGTACAACTCTACACCCATACAACGCTACACACATACAACGCTACACCGGTACAACACTGCGCCCGTACAACACTGCGCCCGTACAACACTGCACCCGTACAACAGTACACCCGTACAACACTGCGCCTGTACAACACTGCGCCCGTACAACACTACACCTGTACAACACTGCGCCCGTACAACACTGCACCCGTACAACACTGCGCCCGTACAACACTGCGCCCGTACAACACTACACCTGTACAACACTGCGCCCGTACAACACTGCGCCCGTACAACACTGCACCCGTACAACACTGCACCCGTACCACACTGCGCCCGTACAACACTGCGCTCGTACAACACTGCGTCTGTACAACACTGCGCCCGTACAACACTGCACCCGTATAACAATGTGCCCGTACAACACTGCGTCTGTACAACACTGCGTCTGTACAACACTGCGCCCGTACAACACTGCGCCCATACAACACTGCGTCTGTACAACACTGCGCCCGTACAACAGTGCGCCCGTACAACACTGCGCCCGTACAACACTGCACCCGTACAACACTACACCCGTACAACACTGCGCCCGTACAACACTGCATCTGTACAACACTGCGCCCGTACAACACTGCAGCCGTACAACACTGCACCCGTATAACAATGTGCCCGTACAACACTGCGTCTGTACAACACTGCGTCTGTACAACACTGCGCCCGTACAACACTGCGCCCATACAACACTGCGTCTGTACAACACTGCGCCCGTACAACACTGCACCCGTACAACACTACACCCGTACAACACTGCAGCCGTACAACACTGCAGCTGTACAACACTGCGCCCGAACAACACTGCGTCTGTACAACACTGCGCCCGGACAACACTGCACCCGTACAACACTGCAGCCGTACAGCACTGCAGCCGTACAACACTGCACCCGTACAACACTGCGCCCGTACAACACTGCGCCCGTACAACACTGCGCCCGTACAACACTGCGCCCGTACAACACTGCAGCCGTACAACACTGCGCCCGTACAACACTGCACCCGTACAACACTGCACCCGTACAACACTACACCCGTACCACACTGTGCCCGTACAACACTGCGCCCGTACAACACTGCGCCCGTACAACACTGCATCTGTACAACACTGCGCACGTACAACACTGCACCCGTACAACACTGCGCCAGTACAACACTGCGTCTGTACAACACTGCGTCTGTACAACACTGCGCCCGTACAACACTGCGCCCATACAACACTGCGTCTGTACAACACTGCGCCCGTACAACACTGCACCCGTACAACACTACACCCGTACAACACTGCAGCCGTACAACACTGCAGCTGTACAACACTGCGCCCGTACAACACTGCGTCTGTACAACACTGCGCCCGGACAACACTGCACCCGTACAACACTGCAGCCGTACAGCACTGCAGCCGTACAACACTGCACCCGTACAACACTGCGCCCGTACAACACTGCGCCCGTACAACACTGCGCCCGTACAACACTGCAGCCGTACAACACTGCGCCCGTACAACACTGCACCCGTACAACACTGCACCCGTACAACACTACACCCGTACCACACTGTGCCCGTACAACACTGCGCCCGTACAACACTGCGCCCGTACAACACTGCATCTGTACAACACTGCGCACGTACAACACTGCACCCGTACAACACTGCGCCCGTACAACACTGCGCCCGTACAACACTGCAGCCGTACAACACTGCGCCCGTACAACACTGCGCCCGTACAACACTACGCCCGTACAACACTGCGCCCGTACAACACTGCGTCTGTACAACACTGCGCCCGTACAACACTACAGCCATACAACACTGCAGCCGTACAACACTGCGCCCGTACAACACTGCAGCCGTACAACACTGCAGCCGGACAACACTGCGCCCGTACAACACTGCAGCCGTACAACACTGCAGCCGTACAACACTGCGCCCGTACAACACTACAGCCGTACAACACTGCGCCCGTACAACACTGCGCCCGTACAACACTGCGTCTGTACAACACTGCGCCCGTACAACACTGCGCCCGTACAACACTGCGTCTGTACAACACTGCGCCCGTACAACACGGCACCCGTTCAACACTACACCCGTACAACACTACACCCGTACAACACTGCGCCCGTACAACACTGCGTCTGTACAACACTGCGCCCGTACAACACTGCAGCCGTACAACACTGCGGCCGTACAACACTGCGCCCGTACAACACTGCGCCCGTACAACACTGCGTCTGTACAACACTGCGCCCGTACAACACTGCACCCGTTCAACACTACACCCGTACAACACTACACCCGTACAACACTGCGCCCGTACAACACTGCGTCTGTACAACACTGCGCCCGTACAACACTGCGCCCGTACAACACTGCGCCCGTACAACACTGCGCCCGTACAACACTGCGTCTGTACAACACTGCAGCCGTACAACACTGCGCCCGTACAACACTGCGCCCGTACAACACTGCGTCTGTACAACACTGCGCCCGTACAACACTGCACCCGTTCAACACTACACCCGTACAACACTACACCCGTACAACACTGCGCCCGTACAACACTGCGCCCGTACAACACTGCGCCCGTACAACACTGCGTCTGTACAACACTGCAGCCGTACAACACTGCGTCTGTACAACACTGCGCCCGTACAACACTGCACCCGTTCAACACTACACCCGTACAACACTACACCCGTACAACACTGCGCCCGTACAACACTGCAGCCGTACAACACTGCGCCCGTACAACACTGCGCCCGTACAACACTGCAGCCGTACAACACTGCGCCCGTACAACACTGCACCCGTACAAAACTGCACCCGTACAACACTGCGCCCGTACAACACTGCAGCCATACAACACTGCGCCCGTACAACACTGCACCCGTACAACACTACAGCCGTACAACACTGCAGCCGTACAACACTGCGCCCGTAAAACACTGAGACCGTACAACACTACACCCGTACAACACTGCGCCCGTACAACACTGCGCCCGTACAACACTGCGTCTGTACAACACTGCGCCCGTACAACACTGCAGCCGTACAACACTACACCCATTCAACACTACACCCGTACAACACTGCGTCTGTACAACACTGCGCCCGTACAACACTGCGCCCGTACAACACTACACCTGTAAAACAGTACACCCATTCAACACTACACCCGTACAACACTGCGTCTGTACAACACTGCGCCCGTACAACACTGCAGCCGTACAACACTACACCTGTAAAACAGTACAACCATTCAACACTACACCCGTACAACACTGCGTCTGTCCAGCAGTACACCCGTACAACACTACACCCGTACTACACTGCACCCGTACTACACTGCACCCGTACAACACTACGCCCGTACAACACTGCGCCCGTACAACACTGAGACCGTACAACACTGCGCCCGTACAACACTGCGCCCGTACAACACTGCACCCATACAACACTACACCCGTACTACACTGCACCCGTACAACACTACGCCCGTACAACACTGCGCCCGTACAACACTGCAGCCGTACAACACTGCGCCCATACAACACTGCAGCCGTACAACACTGCGCCCGTAAAACACTGAGACCGTACAACACTGCGCCCGTACAACACTGCGCCCGTACAACACTGCAGCCGTACAACACTGCGCCCGTACAACACTGCGCCCGTACAACACTGCAGCCGTACAACACTGCGCCCGTACAACACTGCACTCGTACAACACTGCGCCCGTACAACACTGCGCCCGTACAACACTGCGCCCGTTCAACATTGCGTCTGTACAACACTGCGCCCGTACAACACTGCGCCCGTTCAGCATTGCGTCCGTACAACACTGCGCCCGTACAACACTGCGCCCGTACAACACTGCACCCGTACTACACTGCGCCCGTACAAAACTGCGCCCGTACAACACTGCACTCGTACAACACTGCGCCCGTACAACACTGCACTCGTACAACACTGCGCCCGTACTACACTGCGCCCGTACAACACTGCGCCCGTACAACACTACACCCGTACAACACTACACCCGTACAACACTGCGCCCGTACAACACTGCAGCCGTACAACACTGCGCCCGTACAACACTGCGCCCGTACAACACTGCAGCCGTACAACACTGCGCCCGTACAACACTGCGCCCGTACAACACTGCGCCCGTACAAAACTGCGCCCGTACAACACTGCTCCCGTACAACACTGCAGCCGTACAACACTGCGCCCGTACAACACTGCGCCCGTACAACACTGCGCCCGTTCAACATTGCGTCTGTACAACACTGCGCCCGTACAACACTGCGCCCGTTCAGCATTGCGTCTGTACAACACTGCGCCCGTACAACACTGCGCCCGTACAACACTGCGCCCGTTCAACATTGCGTCTGTACAACACTGCGCCCGTACAACACTGCGCCCGTTCAGCATTGCGTCTGTACAACACTGCGCCCGTACAACACTGCGCCCGTACAACACTGCGCCCGTTCAGCATTGCGTCTGTACAACACTGCGCCCGTACAACACTGCGCCCGTTCAACATTGCGTCTGTACAACACTGCGCCCGTACAACACTACACCCGTACAACACTGCGCCCGTACAACACTGCACCCGTTCAACACTGCGCCCGTACAACATTGCGCCCGTACAACACTGCGCCCGTACAACACTGCGCCCGTACAACACTGCAGCCGTACAACACTGCGCCCGTACAACACTGCGCCCGTACAACACTGCGCTCGTACAACACTGCGCCCGTACAACACTGCGCCCGTACAACACTGCGTCTGTACAACACTGCGTCTGTACAACACTGCGCCCGTACAACACTGCGTCTGTACAACACTGCGCCCGTACAACACTGCAGCCGTACAACACTGCGCTCGTACAACACTGCAGCCGTACAACACTGCGCTCGTACAACACTGCGCCCGTACAACACTGCGCCCGTACAACACTGCGCCCGTACAACACTGCGTCTGTACAACACTGCGCCCGTACAACACTGCAGCCGTACAACACTGCGCCCGTACAACACTGCAGCCGTACAACACTGCGCTCGTACAACACTGCGCCCGTACAACACTGCGCCCGTACAATACTGCGCCCGTACAACACTGCGCCCGTACAACACTGCAGCCGTACAACACTGCGCCCGTACAACACTGCGTCCGTACAACACTGCAGCCGTACAACACTGCGCCCGTACAACACTGCGCCCGTACAACACTGCAGCCGTACAACACTGCGCTCGTACAACACTGCGCCCGTACAACACTGCGCCCGTTCAACACTGCGTCTGTACAACACTGCGCCCGTACAACACTGCGCCCGTACAACACTGCGCCCGTTCAACATTGCGTCTGTACAACACTGCGCCCGTACAACACTACACCCGTACAACACTGCGCCCGTACAACACTGCGTCTGTACAACACTGCGCCCGTACAACAATGCGCCCATACAACACTGCAGCCGTACAACACTGCGCCCGTACAACACTGCACCCGTTCAACACTGCGCCCGTACAACACTGCGCCCATACAACACTGCAGCCGTACAACACTGCGCCCGTACAACACTGCGCTCGTACAACACTGCGCCCGTACAACACTGCGCCCGTACAACACTGCGTCTGTACAACACTGCGTCTGTACAACACTGCGCCCGTACAACACTGCGCCCGTACAACACTGCGTCTGTACAACACTGCGTCTGTACAACACTGCGCCCGTACAACACTGCGTCTGTACAACACTGCGCCCGTACAACACTGCAGCCGTACAACACTGCGCCCGTACAACACTGCAGCCGTACAACACTGCGCTCGTACAACACTGCGCCCGTACAACACTGCGCCCGTACAACACTGCGCCCGTACAATACTGCGCCCGTACAACACTGCGCCCGTACAACACTGCAGCCGTACAACACTGCGCCCGTACAACACTGCGTCCGTACAACACTGCAGCCGTACAACACTGCGCCCGTACAACACTGCGCCCGTACAACACTGCAGCCGTACAACACTGCGCCCGTACAACACTGCAGCCGTACAACACTGCGCTCGTACAACACTGCGCTCGTACAACACTGCGCCCGTACAACACTGCGCCCGTACAACACTGCGCCCGTACAACACTACACCCGTACAACACTGCGCCCGTACAACACTGCGCCCGTACAACACTGCGCTCGTACAACACTGCGCTCGTACAACACTGCGCCCGTACAACACTGCGCCCGTACAACACTGCGTCTGTACAACACTGCGTCTGTACAACACTGCGTCCGTACAACACTGCGCCCGTACAACACTGCGCCCGTACAACACTGCGCTCGTACAACACTGCGCCCGTACAACACTGCGCCCGTACAACACTGCGCTCGTACAACACTGCGCCCGTACAACACTGCGCCCGTACAACACTGCGCCCGTACAACACTGCAGCCGTACAACACTGCGCCCGTACAACACTGCGCCCGTACAGCACTGCGCCCGTACAACACTGCGCTCGTACAACACTGCGCCCGTACAACACTGCGCCCGTACAACACTGCGCCCGTACAACACTGCGCCCGTACAACACTGCAGCCGTACAACACTGCGCCCGTACAACACTGCGTCCGTACAACACTGCAGCCGTACAACACTGCGCCTGTACAACACTGCGCCCGTACAACACTGCGCCCGTACAACACTGCAGCCGTACAACACTGCGCCCGTACAACACTGCGCCCGTACAACACTGCGCTCGTACAACACTGCGCCCGTACAACACTGCGCCCGTACAACACTGCGCCCGTACAACACTGCGCTCGTACAACACTGCGCCCGTACAACACTGCGCCCGTACAACACTGCAGCAGTACAACACTGCGCCCGTACAACACTGCGCCCGTACAACACTGCGCTCGTACAACACTGCGCCCGTGCAACACTGCGCCCGTACAACACTGCGCCCGTACAACACTGCGCTCGTACAACACTTCGCCCGTACAACACTGCGCCCGTACAACACTGCAGCCGTACAACACTGCGCCCGTACAACACTGCGCCCGTACAACACTGCGCCCGTACAACACTGCGCCCGTACAACACTGCAGCCGTACAACACTGCACCCGTACAACACTGCGCCCGTACAACACTGCAGCCGTACAACACTGCGCCCGTACAACACTGCGCCCGTACAACACTGCGCCCATACAACACTGCGCCCGTACAACACTGCAGCCGTACAACACTGCAGCCGTACAACACTGCGCCCGTACAACACTGCGCCCGTACAACACTGCGCCCGTACAACACTGCGCTCGTACAACACTGCGCCCGTACAACACTGCGCCCGTACAACACTGCAGCCGTACAACACTGCAGCCGTACAACACTGCGCTCGTACAACACTGCAGCCGTACAACACTGCGCCCGTACAACACTGCGCCCGTACAACACTGCGTCCGTACAACACTGCAGCCGTACAACACTGCAGCCGTACAACACTGCACCCGTACAACACTGCGCCCGTACAACACTGCGCCCGTACAACACTGCGCCCGTACAACACTGCAGCCGTACAACACTGCACCCGTACAACACTGCGCCCGTACAACACTGCGCCCGTACAACACTGCGCCCGTACAACACTGCGCTCGTACAACACTGCAGCCGTACAACACTGCACCCGTACAACACTGCGCCCGTACAACACTGCGCCCGTACAACACTGCGCCCATACAACACTGCACCCGTACAACACTGCGCCCATACAACACTGCGCCCGTACAACACTGCAGCCGTACAACACTGCAGCCGTACAACACTGCAGCCGTACAAAACTGCGCCCGTACAACACTGCGTCCGTACAACACTGCGCCCGTACAACACTGCGCCCGTACAACACTGCAGCCGTACAACACTGCAGCCGTACAACACTGCGCCCGTACCACACTGCAGCCGTACAACACTGCAGCCGTACAACACTGCGCCCGTACAACACTGCGCCCGTACAACACTGCGCCCGTACAACACTGCGTCTGTACAACACTGCGCCCGTACAACACTGCGCCCGTACAACACTGCGCCCGTACAACACTGCGCCCGTACAACACTGCAGCCGTACAACACTGCGCCCGTACCACACTGCAGCCGTACAACACTGCAGCCGTACAACACTGCGCCCGTACAACACTGCGTCTGTACAACACTGCGTCTGTACAACACTGCGCTCGTACAACACTGCGCCCGTACAACACTGCGCCCGTACAACACTGCAGCCGTACAACACTGCGTCCGTACAACACTGCGTCTGTACAACACTGCGCTCGTACAACACTGCGCCCGTACAACACTGCGCCCGTACAACACTGCGCCCGTACAACACTGCGCTCGTACAACACTGCGCCCGTACAACACTGCGCCCGTACAACACTGCGCTCGTACAACACTGCGCCCGTACAACACTGCGCTCGTACAACACTGCGCCCGTGCAACACTGCGCCCGTACAACACTGCGCTCGTACAACACTGCGCCCGTACAACACTGCGCCCGTACAACACTGCAGCCGTACAACACTGCGCCCGTACAACACTGCGCCCGTACAACACTGCGCCCGTACAACACTGCAGCCGTACAACACTGCGCCCGTACAACACTGCGCCCGTACAACACTGCGCCCGTACAACACTGCAGCCGTACAACACTGCGCCCGTACAACACTGCGCCCATACAACACTGCGCCCATACAACACTGCACCCGTACAACACTGCACCCGTACAACACTGCGCCCGTACAACACTGCGCCCGTACAACACTGCGCCCGTACAACACTGCGCCCGTACAACACTGCGCCCGTACAACACTGCACCCGTACAACACTGCGCTCGTACAACACTGCGCCCGTACAACACTGCGCCCGTACAACACTGCAGCCGTACAACACTGCGCTCGTACAACACTGCAGCCGTACAACACTGCGCCCGTACAACACTGCGCCCGTACAACACTGCGTCCGTACAACACTGCAGCCGTACAACACTGCGCCCGTACAACACTGCGCCCGTACAACACTGCAGCCGTACAGCACTGCAGCCGTACAACACTGCGCCCGTACAACACTGCGTCCGTACAACACTGCGCCCGTACAACACTGCGCCCGTACAACACTGCAGCCGTACAACACTGCGCCCGTACAACACTGCGCCCGTACAACACTGCAGCCGTACAACACTGCGCCCGTACAACACTGCAGCCGTACAACACTGCAGCCGTACAACACTGCGCCCGTACAACACTGCAGCCGTACAACACTGCGTCTGTACAACACTGCGCCCGTACAACACTGCGCCCGTACAACACTGCGCCCGTACAACACTGCGCCCGTACAACACTGCAGCCGTACAACACTGCGCCCGTACAACACTGCAGCCGTACAACACTGCAGCCGTACAACACTGCAGCCGTACAACACTGCGCCCGTACAACACTGCGCCCGTACAACACTGCAGCCGTACAACACTGCAGCCGTACAACACTGCGCCCGTACAACACTGCGCCCGTACAACACTGCGCCCGTACAACACTGCGCCCGTACAACACTGCAGCCGTACAACACTGCAGCCGTACAACACTGCAGCCGTACAACACTGCGCCCGTACAACACTGCGCCCGTACAACACTGCAGCCGTACAACACTGCAGCCGTACAACACTGCGTCTGTACAACACTGCAGCCGTACAACACTGCACCCGTACAACACTGCGCCCGTACAACACTGCAGCCGTACAACACTGCAGCCGTACAACACTGCGCCCGTACAACACTGCGTCTGTACAACACTGCAGCCGTACAACACTGCGCCCGTACAACACTGCGCCCGTACAACACTGCGCCCGTACAACACTGCAGCCGTACAACACTGCGCCCGTACAACACTGCGTCTGTACAACACTGCGTCTGTACAACACTGCGCCCGTACAACACTGCGCCCGTACAACACTGCAGCCGTACAACACTGCACCCGTACAACACTGCGCCCGTACAACACTGCAGCCGTACAACACTGCGCCCGTACAACACTGCGCCCGTACAACACTGCAGCCGTACAACACTGCAGCCGTACAACACTGCGCCCGTACAACACTGCGTCTGTACAGCACTGCGTCTGTACAACACTGCGCTCGTACAACACTGCGCCCGTACAACACTGCGCCCGTACAACACTGCAGCCGTACAACACTGCGTCCGTACAACACTGCGTCTGTACAACACTGCGCTCGTACAACACTGCGCCCGTACAACACTGCGTCCGTACAACACTGCGCCCGTACAACACTGCGCCCGTACAACACTGCGCCCGTACAACACTGCAGCCGTACAACACTGCGCCCGTACAACACTGCGCCCGTACAACACTGCGCCCGTACAACACTGCAGCCGTACAACACTGCGCCCGTACAACACTGCGCCCGTACAACACTGCAGCCGTACAACACTGCAGCCGTACAACACTGCGCCCGTACAACACTGCGCCCGTACAACACTGCGCCCGTACAACACTGCGCCCGTACAACACTGCAGCCGTACAACACTGCAGCCGTACAACACTGCGCCCGTACAACACTGCGCCCGTACAACACTGCAGCCGTACAACACTGCAGCCGTACAACACTGCGTCTGTACAACACTGCAGCCGTACAACACTGCACCCGTACAACACTGCGCCCGTACAACACTGCAGCCGTACAACACTGCAGCCGTACAACACTGCGCCCGTACAACACTGCGTCTGTACAACACTGCAGCCGTACAACACTGCGCCCGTACAACACTGCGCCCGTACAACACTGCGCCCGTACAACACTGCAGCCGTACAACACTGCGCCCGTACAACACTGCGTCTGTACAACACTGCGTCTGTACAACACTGCGCCCGTACAACACTGCGCCCGTACAACACTGCAGCCGTACAACACTGCACCCGTACAACACTGCGCCCGTACAACACTGCAGCCGTACAACACTGCGCCCGTACAACACTGCGCCCGTACAACACTGCGCCCGTACAACACTGCAGCCGTACAACACTGCGCCCGTACAACACTGCGTCTGTACAACACTGCGTCTGTACAACACTGCGCTCGTACAACACTGCGCCCGTACAACACTGCGCCCGTACAACACTGCAGCCGTACAACACTGCGTCCGTACAACACTGCGTCTGTACAACACTGCGCTCGTACAACACTGCGCCCGTACAACACTGCGTCCGTACAACACTGCGCCCGTACAACACTGCGCCCGTACAACACTGCAGCCGTACAACACTGCGCCCGTACAACACTGCAGCCGTACAACACTGCGCCCGTAAAACACTGCGCCCGTACAACACTGCGCCCGTACAACACTGCAGCCGTACAACACTGCGCCCATACAACACTGCGCCCGTACAACACTACACCCGTACAACACTGTGCCCGTGCAACGCTACATCCGTACAATGCTACACCCATACAACACTGCGCCCGTACAACACTGCGCCCGTACAACGCTACATCCGTACAACGCTACACCCATACAACACTACGCCCGTCCAACACTACACCCGTACAACACTGCGCCTGTACAACACTGCACCCATACAACGCTACACACATACAATGCTACACGTGGACAACACTGCGCCCGTACAACACTGCTTCGTACAACACTGCGCCTGTACAACACTACAGCAGTACAACACTGCGCCCATACAATGCTACACCCGTACAAAACTACAGCCGTGCAACACTACACCCGTATAATACTGCGCCCGTACAACACTGCGCCCGTACAACACTGCACCCGTACAACACTGCACCCGTACAACACTGCGCCCGTACAACACTGCGTCTGTACAACACTGCGCCCGTACAACACTGCGTCTGTACAACACTGCGCCCGTACAACACTGCGCCCGTACAACACTGCGCCCGTACAACACTGCGCCCGTACAACACTGCACCCGTACAACACTGCACCCGTACAACACTGCGCCCGTACAACACTGCGTCTGTACAACACTGCGCCCGTACAACACTGCAGCCGTACAACACTGCGCCCGTACAACACTGCGCCCGTACAACACTGCGCCCGTACAACACTGCGCCCGTACAACACTGCACCCGTACAACACTGCAGCCGTACAACACTGCAGCCGTACAACACTGCGCCCGTACAACACTGCAGCCGTACAACACTGCGCCCGTACAACACTGCGCCCGTACAACACTGCGCCCGTACAACACTGCGCCCGTACAACACTGCAGCCGTACAACACTGCGCCCGTACAACACTGCATCCGTACAACACTGCGCCCATACAACACTGCAGCCGTACAACACTGCAGCCGTACAACACTGCGCCCGTACAACACTGCACCCGTACAAAACTGCACCCGTACAACACTGCGCCCGTACAACACTGCAGCCGTACAAAACTACAGCCGTACAACACTGCAGCCGGACAATACTGCGCCCGTACAACACTGCAGCCGTACAACACTGCAGCCGTACAACACTGCGCCCATACAACACTGCAGCCGTACAACACTGCGCCCGTACAACACTGCGTCTGTACAACACTGCACCCGTACAACACTGCGCCCGTACAACACTGCGTCTGTACAACACTGCGCCCGTACAACACTGCAGCCGGACAATACTGCGCCCGTACAACACTGCAGCCGGACAATACTGCGCCCGTACAACACTGCAGCCGGACAATACTGCGCCCGTACAACACTGCACCCGTACAACACTGCACCCGTACAACACTGCGCCCGTACAACACTGCAGCCGGACAATACTGCGCCCGTACAACACTGAGACCGTACAACATTGCACCCGTACAACACTGCAGCCGTACAACACTGCAGCCGGACAATACTGCGCCCATACAACACTGCGCCCGTACAACACTGTGCCCGTGCAACGCTACATCCGTACAATGCTACACCCATACAACACTGCGCCCGTACAACACTGCGCCCGTACAACACTGCGCCCGTACAACACTGCGCCCGTACAACACTGCGCCCGTACAACGCTACATCCGTACAACGCTACACCCATACAACACTACGCCCGTCCAACACTACACCCGTACAACACTGCGCCTGTACAACTCTACACCCATACAACGCTACACTCATACAATGCTACACGTGGACAACACTGCGCCCGTACAACACTGCTTCGTACAACACTGCGCCCGTACAACACTGCGCCTGTACAACACTACAGCAGTACAACACTGCGCCCATACAATGCTACACCCGTACAAAACTACAGCCGTGCAACACTACACCCGTATAATACTGCGCCCGTACAACACTGCGCCCGTACAACACTGCACCCGTACAACACTGCACCCGTACAACACTGCGTCTGTACAACACTGCGCCCGTACAACACTGCGCCCGTACAACACTGCAGCCGTACAACACTGCAGCCGTACAACACTGCGCCCGTACAACACTGCGCCCGTACAACACTGCGCCCGTACAACACTGCGCCCGTACAACAATGCAGCCGTACAACACTGCGCCCGTACAACACTGCGCCCGTACAACACTGCGCCCGTACAACACTGCAGCCGTACAACACTGCGCCCGTACAACACTGCACCCGTACAACACTGCGCCCGTACAACACTGCAGCCGTACAACACTGCAGCCGTACAACACTGCGCCCGTACAACACTGCGCCCGTACAACACTGCACCCGTACAACACTGCGCCCGTACAACACTGCAGCCGTACAAAACTGCACCCGTACAACACTGCACCCGTACAAAACTACAGCCGGACAACACTGCAGCCGTACAACACTGCAGCCGGACAATACTGCGCCCGTACAACACTGCAGCCGTACAACACTGCAGCCGTACAACACTGCGCCCGTACAACACTGCAGCCGTACAACACTGCAGCCGTACAACACTGCAGCCGTACAACACTGCGCCCATACAACACTGCAGCCGTACAATACTGCGCCCGTACAACACTGCAGCCGTACAACACTGCACCCGTACAACACTGCGCCCGTACAACACTGCACCCGTACAACACTGCGCCCGTACAACACTGCACCCGTACAACACTGCAGCCGTACAACACTGCACCCGTACAACACTGCGCCCGTGCAACACTGCACCCGTACAACACTGCGCCCGTACAACACTGCACCCGTACAACACTGCGCCCGTACAACACTGCGCCCGTACAACACTGCGTCTGTACAACACTGCGCCCGTACAACACTGCGCCCGTACAACACTGCAGCCGTACAACACTACACCCGTACAACACTGCAGCCGTACAACACTGCGCCCATACAACACTGCAGCCGTACAATACTGCGCCCGTACAACACTGCAGCCGTACAACACTACACCCGTACAACACTGCAGCCGTACAACACTACACCCGTACAACACTGCAGCCGTACAATACTGCGCCCGTACAACACTGCAGCCGTACAACACTGCACCCGTACAACACTGCGTCTGTACAACACTGCACCCGTACAACACTGCAGCCGTACAACACTGCACCCGTACATCACTGCGCCCGTACAACACTGCGCCCGTACAACACTGCGCCCGTACAACACTGCACCCGTACAACACTGCAGCCGTACAACACTGCACCCGTACAACACTGCGCCCGTACAACACTGCACCCGTACAACACTGCACCCGTACAACACTGCACCCGTACAACACTGTACCCGTACAACACTGCAGCCGTACAACACTGCACCCGTACAACACTGCGCCCGTACAACACTGCACCCGTACAACACTGCGTCTGTACAACACTGCGCCCGTACAACACTGCGCCCGTACAACGCTGCGCCCGTACAACACTGCGCCCGTACAACACTGTACCCGTACAACACTGCGCCCGTACAACACTGCACCCGTACAACACTGTACCCGTACAACACTGCAGCCGTACAACACTGCACCCGTACAACACTGCGCCCGTACAACACTGCACCCGTACAACACTGCGTCTGTACAACACTGCGCCCGTACAACACTGCGCCCGTACAACACTGCACCCGTACAACACTGCGCCCGTACAACACTGCGCCCGTACAACACTGCGTCTGTACAACACTACACCCGTACAACACTGCACCCGTACAACACTACACCCGTACAACACTGCACCCGTACAACACTGCGCCCGTACAACACTGCACCCGTACAACACTGCAGCCGGACAATACTGCGCCCGTACAACACTGCGCCCGTACAACACTGCGCCCGTACAACATTGCACCCGTACAACACTGCAGCCGTACAACACTGCGCCCGTACAACACTGCGCCCGTACAACACTGCAGCCGTACAACACTGCGCCCGTACAACACTGCGTCTGTACAACACTGCGCCCGTACAACACTGCGCCCGTACAACATTGCACCCGTACAACACTGCAGCCGTACAACACTGCAGCCGGACAATACTGCGCCCGTACAACACTGCGCCCGTACAACACTGCGCCCGTACAACACTGCGCCCGTACAACACTGCAGCCGTACAACACTGCGCCCGTACAACACTGCGCCCGTACAACACTGCACCCGTACAACACTGCGCCCGTACAACACTGCAGCCGTACAACACTACAGCCGTACAACACTGCGCCCGTACAACACTGCGCCCGTACAACACTGCACCCGTACAACACTGCGCCCGTACAACACTGCGCCCGTACAACACTGCAGCCGTACAACACTGCACCCGTACAACACTGCGCCCGTAAAACACTGAGACCGTACAACACTACACCCGTACAACACTGCAGCCGTACAACACTGCAGCCGTACAACACTGCGCCCGTACAACACTGCGCCCGTAAAACACTGAGACCGTACAACACTGCGCCCGTACAACACTACACCCGTACAACACTGCGCCCGTACAACACTACACCCATACAACACTACACCCGTACAACACTGCGCCCGTACAACACTGCGCTCGTACAACACTGAGACCGTACAACACTGCACCCGTACAACACTGCACCCAGACAACACTGCACCCGTACAACACTGCACCCGTACAACACTGCGCCCGTACAACACTGCACCCAGACAACACTGCACCCGTACAACACTGCGCCCGTACAACACTGCGCCCGTACAACATTGCGCCCGTAAAACACTGAGACCGTACAACACTACACCCGTACAACACTGCGTCTGTACAACACTGCGCCCGTACAACACTGCGCCCGTACAACACTGCAGCCGTACAACACTGCGCCCGTACAACACTGCGCCCGTACAACACTGCACCCGTACAACACTGCGCCCGTACAACACTGCGCCCGTACAACACTGCGTCTGTACAACACTGCACCCGTACAACACTGCACCCGTACAACACTGCGCCCGTACAACACTGCGCCCGTACAACACTGCGTCTGTACAACACTGCGCCCGTACAACACTACACCCGTACAACACTTCGCCCGTACAACACTGCACCCGTACAACACTGCGCCCGTACAACACTGCGCCCGTACAACACTGCGCCCGTACAACACTGCGTCTGTACAACACTGCGCCCGTACAACACTGCGTCTGTACAACACTGCGCTCGTACAACACTGCACCCGTACAACACTGCGCCTGTACAACACTGCGCCCGTACAACACTGCGCCCGTACAACACTGCACCCGTACAACACTGCGCCCGTACAACACTGCGCCCGTACAACACTGCGTCTGTACAACACTGCGCCCGTACAACACTGCACCCGTTCAACACTACACCCGTACAACACTACACCCGTACAACACTGCGCCCGTACAACACTGCGCCCGTACAACACTGCGCCCGTACAACACTGCGCCCGTACAACACTGCGCCCATACAACACTGCAGCCGTACAACACTGCGCCCGTAAAACACTGAGACCGTACAACACTACACCCGTACAACACTGCGTCTGTACAACACTGCGCCCGTACAACACTGCAGCCGTACAACACTGCGTCTGTACAACACTGCGCCCGTACAACACTGCGCCCGTACAACACTGCGCTCGTACAACACTGCGCCCGTACAACACTGCGTCCGTACAACACTGCGCCCGTACAACACTGCGCCCGTACAACACTGCAGCCGTACAGCACTGCAGCCGTACAACACTACACCCGTACAACACTGCGCCTGTACAACACTGCGCCCGTACAACACTGCGTCCGTACAACACTGCGCCCGTACAACACTGCGCCCGTACAACACTGCAGGCGTACAACACTGCGTCTGTACAACACTGCGCCCGTACAACACTGCGTCTGTACAACACTACACCCGTACAACACTACACCCATTCAACACTACACCCGTACAACACTGCGTCTGTCCAGCAGTACACCCGTACAACACTACACCCGTACAACACTGCGCCCGTACAACACTGCGCCCGTACAACACTGCGCCCGTACTACACTGCGCCCGTACAACACTACGCCCGTACAACACTGCGCCCGTACAACACTGCAGGCGTACAACACTGCGTCTGTACAACACTGCGCCCGTACAACACTGCGTCTGTACAACACTACACCCGTACAACACTACACCCATTCAACACTACACCCATTCAACACTACACCGTACAACACTGCGTCTGTCCAGCAGTACACCCGTACAACACTGCGCCCGTACAACACTGCAGCCGTACAACACTGCGCCCGTACAACACTGCGCCCGTACAACACTGCAGCCGTACAACACTGCGCCCGTACAACACTGCGCCCGTACAACACTGCAGCCGTACAACACTGCGCCCGTACAACACTACACCCGTACAACACTACACCCATTCAACACTACACCCATTCAACACTACACCCGTACAACACTGCGTCTGTCCAGCAGTACACCCGTACAACACTGCGCCCGTACAACACTGCAGCCGTACAACACTGCAGCCGTACAACACTGCGCCCGTACAACACTGCGCCCGTACAACACTGCAGCCGTACAACACTGCGCCCGTACAACACTGCGCCCGTACAACACTGCGCCCGTACAACACTGCAGCCGTACAACACTGCGCCCGTACAACACTGCGCCCGTACAACACTGCAGCCGTACAACACTGCACCCGTACAACACTGCACCCGTACAACACTGCGCCCGTACAAAACTGCGCCCGTACAACACTGCAGCCGTACAACACTGCAGCCGTACAACACTGCGCCCGTACAACACTGCAGCCGTACAACACTGCGCCCGTACAACACTGCAGCCGTACAACACTGCACCCGTACAACACTGTGCCCGTACAACACTGCAGCCGTACAACACTGCGCCCGTACAACACTGCGCCCGTACAACACTGCGCCCGTACAACACTGTACCCGTACAAAACTGCGCCCGTACAACACTGCAGCCGTACAACACTGCAGCCGTACAACACTACACCCGTACAACACTGCGCCCGTACAACACTGCAGCCGTACAACACTGCGCCCGTGCAACACTGCACCCGTACAATGCTACACCCATACAACACTGCGCCCATACAACACTGCGCCCGTACAACACTGCAGCCGTACAACACTGCATCTGTACAACACTACACCCATACAACACTACGCCCGTCCAACACTACACCCGTACAACACTGCGCCTGTACAACTCTACACCCATACAACGCTACACACATACAACGCTACACCGGTACAACACTGCGCCCGTACAACACTGCGCCCGTACAACACTGCACCCGTACAACACTACACCCGTACAACACTGCGCCCGTACAACACTGCGCCTGTACAACACTGCGCCCGTACAACACTACACCTGTACAACACTGCGCCCGTACAACACTGCGCCCGTACAACACTGCGCCCGTACAACACTGCGCCCGTACAACACTACACCTGTACAACACTGCGCCCGTACAACACTGCACCCGTACAACACTGCACCCGTACCACACTGCGCCCGTACAACACTGCGCTCGTACAACACTGCGTCTGTACAACACTGCGCCCGTACAACACTGCACCCGTATAACAATGTGCCCGTACAACACTGCGTCTGTACAACACTGCGTCTGTACAACACTGCGCCCGTACAACACTGCGCCCATACAACACTGCGCCCGTACAACACTGCACCCGTACAACACTACACCCGTACAACACTGCAGCCGTACAACACTGCAGCTGTACAACACTGCGCCCGAACAACACTGCGTCTGTACAACACTGCGCCCGTACAACACTGCACCCGTACAACACTGCAGCCGTACAGCACTGCAGCCGTACAACACTGCACCCGTACAACACTGCGCTCGTACAACACTGCGCCCGTACAACACTGCGCCCGTACAACACTGCGCCCGTACAACACTGCGCCCGTACAACACTGCAGCCGTACAACACTGCGCCCGTACAACACTGCACCCGTACAACACTGCGCCCGTACAACACTGCGCCCGTACAACACTGCAGCCGTACAACACTGCGCCCGTACAACACTGCACCCGTACAACACTGCAGCCGTACAACACTGCAGCCGTACAACACTGCGCCCGTACAACACTGCAGCCGTACAACACTGCGCCCGTACAACACTGCACCCGTACAACACTGCAGCCGTACAACACTGCACCCGTACAACACTGCGCCCGTACAACACTGCGCCCGTACAACACTGCACCCGTACAACACTACACCCGTACAACACTGCACCCGTACAACACTGCACCCGTACAACACTACACCCGTACCACACTGTGCCCGTACAACACTGCGCCCGTACAACACTGCATCTGTACAACACTGCGCACGTACAACACTGCACCCGTACAACACTGCGCCCGTACAACACTGCGCCCGTACAACACTGCAGCCGTACAACACTGCGCCCGTACAACACTGCGCCCGTACAACACTGCGCCCGTACAACACTGCGCCCGTACAACGCTACATCCGTACAACACTGCGCCCGTACAACACTGCGCCCGTACAACACTGCACCCGTACAACACTGCGCCCGTACAACGCTCCATCCGTACAACACTGCGCCCGTACAACACTGCGCCCGTACAACACTGCGCCCGTACAACACTGCACCCGTACAACACTGCGCCCGTACAACGCTCCATCCGTACAACACTGCGCCCGTACAACACTGCGCCCGTACAACACTGCGCCCGTACAACACTGCACCCGTACAACACTTCGCCCGTACAACACTGCACCCGTACAACACTGCGCCCGTACAACACTGCACCCGTACAACACTGCGCCCGTACAACGCTCCATCCGTACAACACTGCGCCCGTACAACACTGCGCCCGTACAACACTGCGCCCGTACAACACTGCGCCCGTACAACACTGCGCCCGTACAACACTTCGCCCGTACAACGCTACATCCGTGCAACACTACACCCGTACAACACTGCGCCCGTACAACACTGCGCCTGTTCAATACTGCGCCTGTACAACGCTACACCCGTACAACACTGCGCCCGTACAACACTGCGCCCGTACAACACTACACCCATTCAACACTGTGCCCGTACAACACTGAGCCCGTACAACACTGCGCCTGTACAACACTACAGCAGTACAACACTGCGCCCATACAATGCTACACCCGTACAAAACTACAGCCGTGCAACACTACACCCGTATAACACTGCGCCCGTACAACACTGCACCCGTACAACACTGCAGCCGTACAACACTGCGCCCGTACAACACTGCACCCGTACAACACTGCACCCGTACAACACTGCGCCCGTACAACACTGCACCCGTACAACACTGCACCCGTATAACACTGCGCCCGTACAACACTGCAGCCGTACAACACTGCGCCCGTACAACACTGCGCCCGTACAACACTGCGTCTGTACAACACTGCAGCCGTACAACACTGCGCCCGTACAACACTGCGCCCGTACAACACTGCGCCCGTACAACACTGCAGCCGTACAACACTGCAGCCGTACAACACTGCGCCCGTACAACACTACGCCCGTACAACACTGCGCCCGTACAACACTGCGCCCGTACAACACTGCACCTGTACAACACTGCGCCTGTTCAACACTGCGCCCGTACAACACTGTGCCCGTACAACGCTACACCCGTACAACACTGCGCCTGTACAACACTGCGCCCGTACAACACTGTGCCCGTACAACACTACACCCATTCAACACTGTGCCCGTACAACACTGAGCCCGTACAACACTGCGCCCGTACAACACTGCGCCCGTACAACACTGCGCCTGTACAACACTACAGCAGTACAACACTGCGCCCATACAATGCTACACCCGTACAAAACTACAGCCGTGCAACACTACACCCGTATAACACTGCGCCCGTACAACACTGCAGCCGTACAACACTGCAGCCGTACAACACTGCGCCCGTACAACACTGCGCCCGTACAACACTGCACCCGTACAAAACTGCACCCGTACAACACTACACCCGTACAACACTGCACCCGTACAACACTGCGCCCGTACAACACTGCGTCCGTACAACACTGCGCCCGTACAACACTGCGCCCGTACAACACTGCAGCCGTACAACACTGCGCCCGTACAACACTGCAGCCAGACAACACTGCAGCCGGACAACACTGCGCCCGTACAACACTGCGCCCGTACAACACTGCAGCCGTACAACACTGCGCCCGTACAACACTACAGCCGTACAACACTGCGCCCGTACAACACTGCGCCCGTACAACACTGCGTCTGTACAACACTGCGCCCGTACAACACTGCGCCCGTACAACACTGCGCCCGTACAACACTGCACCCGTTCAACACTACACCCGTACAACACTACACCCGTACAACACTGCGCCCGTACAACACTGCGTCTGTACAACACTGCGCCCGTACAACACTGCGTCTGTACAACACTGCGCCCGTACAACACTGCGCCCGTACAACACTGCGCCCGTACAACACTGCGTCTGTACAACACTGCGCCCGTACAACACTGCGCCCGTACAACACTGCGTCTGTACAACACTGCGCCCGTACAACACTACACCCGTACAACACTACACCCGTACAACACTGCGCCCGTACAACACTGCGTCTGTACAACACTGCGCCCGTACAACACTGCACCCGTTCAACACTACACCCGTACAACACTACACCCGTACAACACTGCGCCCGTACAACACTGCGCCCGTACAACACTGCGTCTGTACAACACTGCGCCCGTACAACACTGCGCCCGTACAACACTGCGCCCGTACAACACTGCGCCCGTACAACACTGCGCCCGTACAACACTGCGCCCGTACAACACTGCGCCCGTACAACACTGCGCCCGTACAACACTGCGCCCGTACAACACTGCGCCCCTACAACACTGCGCCCGTACAACACTGCGTCTGTACAACACTACACCCGTACAACACTGCGCCCATACAACACTGCGCCCGTACAACACTGCGTCTGTACAACACTGCGCCCGTACAACACTGCGCCCGTACAACACTGCACCCGTACAACACTGCGCCCGTACAACACTGCGCCCGTACAACACTGCGTCTGTACAACACTGCGCCCGTACAACACTACACCCGTACAACACTACACCCGTACAACACTGCGCCCGTACAACACTGCGTCTGTACAACACTGCGCCCGTACAACACTGCACCCGTTCAACACTACACCCGTACAACACTACACCCGTACAACACTGCGCCCGTACAACACTGCGCCCGTACAACACTGCGTCTGTACAACACTGCGCCCGTACAACACTGCGCCCGTACAACACTGCGCCCGTACAACACTGCGCCCGTACAACACTGCGCCCGTACAACACTGCGCCCGTACAACACTGCGCCCGTACAACACTGCGCCCGTACAACACTGCGCCCCTACAACACTGCGCCCGTACAACACTGCGTCTGTACAACACTACACCCGTACAACACTGCGCCCATACAACACTGCGCCCGTACAACACTGCGTCTGTACAACACTGCGCCCGTACAACACTGCGCCCGTACAACACTGCGCCCGTACAACACTGCGCCCGTACAACACTGCGCCCGTACAACACTGCGTCTGTACAACACTGCGCCCGTACAACACTGCGTCTGTACAACACTGCACCCGTACAACACTGCGCCCGTACAACACTGCAGCCGTACAACACTGCGTCTGTACAACACTGCACCCGTACAACACTACACCCGTACAACACTGCGCCCGTACAACACTGCGTCTGTACAACACTACACCCGTACAACACTGCACCCGTACAACACTGCACCCGTACAACACTGCGCCCGTACAACACTGCGCCCGTACAACACTGCGCCCGTACAACACTGCGTCTGTACAACACTACACCCGTACAACACTGCGCCCATACAACACTGCGCCCGTACAACACTGCGCCCGTACAACACTGCGCCCGTACAACACTCCGCCCGTACAACACTGCGCCCGTACAACACTGCGCCCCTACAACACTGCAGCCGTACAACACTGCGCCCGTACAACACTGCGCCCGTACAACACTGCGCCCGTACAACACTGCGCCCGTACAACACTGTACCCGTACAAAACTGCGCCCGTACAACACTGCGCCCGTACAACACTGCGCCCGTACAACACTGCGCCCGTACAACACTGCGCCCGTACAACACTGTACCCGTACAAAACTGCGCCCGTACAACACTGCGCCCGTACAACACTCCGCCCGTACAACACTGCGCCCGTACAACACTGCGCCCCTACAACACTGCAGCCGTACAACACTGCGCCCGTACAACACTGCGCCCGTACAACACTGCGCCCGTACAACACTGCGCCCGTACAACACTGTACCCGTACAACACTGCGCCCGTACAACACTGCGCCCGTACAACACTGTACCCGTACAACACTGCACCCGTACAACACTGCACCCGTACAACACTGTACCCGTACAACACTGCGCCCGTACAACACTGCACCCGTACAACACTGCGCCCGTACAACACTGCGTCTGTACAACACTGTACCCGTACAACACTGCGCCCGTACAACACTGCGCCCGTACAACACTGTACCCGTACAACACTGCGCCCGTACAACACTGCGCCCGTACAACACTGCGCCCGTACAACACTGCGCCCGTACAACACTGCAGCCGTACAACACTGCGCCCGTACAACACTACGCCCGTACAACACTGCGCCCGTACAACACTGCACCCGTACAACACTGCGCCCGTACAACACTGCGCCCGTACAACACTGCGCCCGTACAACACTGCGCCCGTACAACACTGCACCCGTACAACACTGCGCCCGTACAACACTGCGCCCGTACAACACTGCACCCGTACAACACTGCACCCGTACAACACTGCGCCCGTACAACACTGCGCCCGTACAACACTACACCCGTACAACACTGTGCCCGTGCAACACTGCACCCGTACAATGCTACACCCATACAACACTACGCCCGTCCAACACTACACCCGAACAACACTGCGCCTGTACAACTCTACACCAATACAACGCTACACACATACAACACTACACGTGGACAACACTGCGCCCGTACAACACTGCGCCCGTACAACACTGCACCCGTACAACACTGCGCCCGTACAACACTGCGCCCGTACAACACTGCGCCCGTACAACACTGCGCCCGTACAACACTACACCTGTACAACACTACACCCGTACAACACTACACCTGTACAACACTGCGCCCGTACAACACTACACCCGTACAACACTGCGTCTGTACAACACTGCGCCCGTACAACACTGCGCCTGTACAACACTACAGCAGTACAACACTGCGCCCGTACAACACTGCGCCCATACAATGCTACACCCGTACAAAACAACAGCCGTGCAACACTACACCCGTGTAACACTGCGCCTGTACAACTCTGCGCCTGTAATACACTACACCCGTACAACACTGCGCCCGTACAACACTGCGCCAGTACAACACTGCGCCCGTACAACACTGCGTCTGTACAACACTGCACCCGTACAACACTGCGACCGTACAACACTGCGTCTGTACAACACTGCACCCGTACAACACTGCGACCGTACAACACTGCGTCTGTACAACACTGCGCCCGTACAACACTGCACCCGTACAACACTGCACCCGTACAACACTGCACCCGTACAACACTGCGCCCGTACAACACTGCGCCCGTACAACACTGCGCCTGTACAACACTGCGCCCGTACAACACTGCACCCGTACAACACTGCACCCGTACAACACTGCGCCCGTACAACACTGCGCCCGTACAACACTGCGCCCGTACAACACTGCGCCCGTACAACACTGCGCCTGTACAACACTGCACCCGTACAAAACTGCACCCGTACAACACTACACCCGTACAACACTGCACCCGTACAACACTGCGCCCGTACAACACTGCGTCCGTACAACACTGCGCCCGTACAACACTGCGCCCGTACAACACTGCAGCCGTACAACACTGCGCCCGTACAACACTGCAGCCAGACAACACTGCAGCCGGACAACACTGCGCCCGTACAACACTGCGCCCGTACAACACTGCAGCCGTACAACACTGCGCCCGTACAACACTACAGCCGTACAACACTGCGCCCGTACAACACTGCGCCCGTACAACACTGCGTCTGTACAACACTGCGCCCGTACAACACTGCGCCCGTACAACACTGCGTCTGTACAACACTGCGCCCGTACAACACTGCACCCGTTCAACACTACACCCGTACAACACTACACCCGTACAACACTGCGCCCGTACAACACTGCGTCTGTACAACACTGCGCCCGTACAACACTGCGTCTGTACAACACTGCGCCCGTACAACACTGCGCCCGTACAACACTGCGCCCGTACAACACTGCGTCTGTACAACACTGCGCCCGTACAACACTGCGCCCGTACAACACTGCGTCTGTACAACACTGCGCCCGTACAACACTACACCCGTACAACACTACACCCGTACAACACTGCGTCTGTACAACACTGCGCCCGTACAACACTGCACCCGTTCAACACTACACCCGTACAACACTACACCCGTACAACACTGCGCCCGTACAACACTGCGCCCGTACAACACTGCGTCTGTACAACACTGCGCCCGTACAACACTGCGCCCGTACAACACTGCGCCCGTACAACACTGCGCCCGTACAACACTGCGCCCGTACAACACTGCGTCTGTACAACACTGCGCCCGTACAACACTGCGCCCGTACAACACTGCGCCCGTACAACACTGCGCCCGTACAACACTGCGCCCGTACAACACTGCGCCCGTACAACACTGCGCCCGTACAACACTGCACCCGTACAACACTGCGCCCGTACAACACTGCGCCCGTACAACACTGCGTCTGTACAACACTGCGCCCGTACAACACTGCGCCCGTACAACACTGCGCCCGTACAACACTGCGCCCGTACAACACTGCGCCCGTACAACACTGCGTCTGTACAACACTGCGCCCGTACAACACTGCGCCCGTACAACACTGCGCCCGTACAACACTGCGCCCGTACAACACTGCGCCCGTACAACACTGCGCCCGTACAACACTGCGTCTGTACAACACTGCGCCCGTACAACACTGCGTCTGTACAACACTGCACCCGTACAACACTGCGCCCGTACAACACTGCAGCCGTACAACACTGCGTCTGTACAACACTGCACCCGTACAACACTGCACCCGTACAACACTGCACCCGTACAACACTGCGCCCGTACAACACTGCGCCCGTACAACACTGCACCCGTACAACACTGCACCCGTACAACACTACACCCGTACAACACTGCGCCCGTACAACACTGCGTCTGTACAACACTACACCCGTACAACACTGCACCCGTACAACACTGCACCCGTACAACACTACACCCGTACAACACTGCGCCCGTACAACACTGCGTCTGTACAACACTACACCCGTACAACACTGCACCCGTACAACACTGCGCCCATACAACACTGCAGCCGTACAACACTGCACCCGTACAACACTGCGCCCGTACAACACTGCGCCCGTACAACACTGCGCCCGTACAACACTGCGTCTGTACAACACTACACCCGTACAACACTGCGCCCATACAACACTGCGCCCGTACAACACTGCGCCCGTACAACACTGCGCCCGTACAACACTCCGCCCGTACAACACTGCGCCCGTACAACACTACATCCGTGCAACACTACACCCGTACAACACTGCGCCCGTACAACACTGCGCCCGTACAACACTGCGCCCGTACAACACTGCGCCCGTACAACACTGCGCCCGTACAAAACTGCGCCCGTACAACACTGCGCCCGTACAACACTGCGCCCGTACAACACTGTACCCGTACAACACTGCGCCCGTACAACACTGCGCCCGTACAACACTGCGCCCGTACAACACTGTACCCGTACAACACTGCGCCCGTACAACACTGCACCCGTACAACACTGCGCCCGTACAACACTGTACCCGTACAACACTGCGCCCGTACAACACTGCACCCGTACAACACTGCGCCCGTACAACACTGCGTCTGTACAACACTGTACCCGTACAACACTGCGCCCGTACAACACTGCGCCCGTACAACACTGTACCCGTACAACACTGCGCCCGTACAACACTGCGCCCGTACAACACTGCGCCCGTACAACACTGCAGCCGTACAACACTGCGCCCGTACAACACTGCGCCCGTACAACACTGCACCCGTACAACACTGCGCCCGTACAACACTGCGCCCGTACAACACTGCGCCCGTACAACACTGCACCCGTACAACATTGCGTCTGTACAACACTGCGCCCGTACAACACTGCGCCCGTACAACACTGCGCCCGTACAACACTGCGCCCGTACAACACTGCACCCGTACAACACTGCGCCCGTACAACACTGCGCCCGTACAACACTACACCCGTACAACACTGTGCCCGTGCAACACTGCACCCGTACAATGCTACACCCATACAACACTACGCCCGTCCAACACTACACCCGAACAACACTGCGCCTGTACAACTCTACACCAATACAACGCTACACACATACAACACTACACGTGGACAACACTGCGCCCGTACAACACTGCGCCCGTACAACACTGCGCCCGTACAACACTGCGCCCGTACAACACTACACCTGTACAACACTACACCCGTACAACACTACACCTGTACAACACTGCGCCCGTACAACACTACACCCGTACAACACTGCGTCTGTACAACACTGCGCCCGTACAACACTGCGCCTGTACAACACTACAGCAGTACAACACTGCGCCCGTACAACACTGCGCCCATACAATGCTACACCCGTACAAAACAACAGCCGTGCAACACTACACCCGTGTAACACTGCGCCTGTACAACTCTGCGCCTGTAATACACTACACCCGTACAACACTGCGCCCGTACAACACTGCGCCAGTACAACACTGCGCCCGTACAACACTGCGTCTGTACAACACTGCACCCGTACAACACTGCGACCGTACAACACTGCGTCTGTACAACACTGCACCCGTACAACACTGCGTCTGTACAACACTGCGTCTGTACAACACTGCGCCCGTACAACACTGCGACCGTACAACACTGCGCCCGTACAACACTGCGCCTGTACAACACTGCGCCTGTACAACACTGCGCCTGTACAACACTACAGCCGTACAACACTGCGACCGTACAACACTGCGTCTGTACAACACTGCACCCGTACAACACTGCACCCGTACAACACTGCGCCCGTACAACACTGCACCCGTACAACACTGCGCCCGTACAACACTGCGCCCGTACAACACTGCGCCTGTACAACACTGCGCCTGTACAACACTGCGCCTGTACAACACTACAGCAGTACAACACTGCGCCCATACAATGCTACACCCGTACAAAACTACAGCCGTGCAACACTACACCCGTATAACACTGCGCCCGTACAACACTACACCCGTACAACACTACAGCCGTACAACACTGCAGCCGTACAGCATTATGCCTGTGTAACACTACACCCATTGTCTTTCATAGGAAGAGTTACATTGGCTCCCTGAGACAGACAGGGAGGTTGTGTCCAGTGTCCTCAAACCTGTACCACTCTCCTCACCTCCCCCCCCCGGGGGCACTGTACACCTTCCTTACCCCCAACCTCCAACCCAACCCTCTCTCCCCCTGTAAGGTTTGGGCTGGAGGGGTGGGTTTTCCCAGGATGGCAAATGATCAGGAAAAGGGGATGTCTGTCACACAGGGTAGTGTGTGTGGGATCTCAGGGTAACGCAATCCAACAGCCACTGGGTGGTGCCAGAGCTCCATCTACAGTCCTCACTTCTCCTCCTTGTTCACAGCCTGCTCAGTGTTCATGTCTGCCTGGGAAATCCAGCAGATTCATCCAGCCTCACACCAACACACACTCACACAAACATACATTCATACAAACATACACATACTCACACTCACCAATCACACACACACAAACATACACTCACACTCACACAAACACACACTCACACAAACATACACACTCACACAAACATACACACACACAAACACATACTCACACTCACCAATACACACTCACACACACAAACATACACTCACACTCACACAAACACACACACTCACCAATACACACTCACACCAACACACTCTCACTCACACAAACATACACTCACACAAACACACACACTAACATACACTCACACACACACACACAAACACACTCACACTCACCAATACACACTCACACCAACACACTCTCACTCACACAAACACACACTCACACAAACATACACACACACAAACACACTCACACTCACCAATACACACTCACACCAACACAAACTCACACTCACACAAACATACACTCACACCAACACACACTCACACTCACACACACTCACACCAACACGCACTCACACTCACGCAAACACACACACTAACCAACACACTCACACCAACACACACTCACACAAACACACACTCACACTCACCAACACACACTCACACAAACGCGCACACTCACTCATACCAACACACTCACACTCACTCACACAAACACACACACACTCACTCACACAAACACACACACTCATACCAACACACACACTCACTCATACCAACAAAACCCCTCACTCCAACACACTCACTCACACACACGCACTCTCACACACATTCACACCAAGATGCAGACACACCAACACACAGACACACAGACACACAGACACACTGACACACTGACACACAGACACACCGACGCACCGACACACCGACGCACAGACACACCGACGCACAGGCACACAGGCACACAGACACACCGACACACAGGCACACAGACACACAGACACACCGACGCACAGGCACACAGGCACACAGACGCACCGACGCACAGGCACACAGACACACAGACACACCGACGCACCGACGCACAGGCACACAGACACACCGACGCACCGACACACAGACGCACAGACGCACAGACGCACAGGCACACAGGCACACAGACACACAGACACACCGACGCACAGGCACACAGACACACCGACACACCGACGCACAGACACACCGACGCACAGGCACACAGGCACACAGACACACCGACGCACCGACGCACAGACGCACAGACACACAGACACACCGACACACAGACGCACAGACGCACAGGCACACAGACACACAGACACACCGACGCACAGGCACACAGACACACCGACACACCGACGCACAGACACACCGACGCACCGACACACCGACGCACAGACACACCGACGCACAGGCACACAGGCACACAGACACACCGACACACAGACACACCGACGCACCGACACACAGACGCACAGACGCACAGACACACAGACACACCGACACACCGACGCACAGACACACCGACGCACCGACACACAGACACACCGACACACCGACGCACAGACACACCGACGCACAGACACACCGACGCACAGGCACACAGGCACACAGACACACCGACACACAGACACACCGACGCACAGGCACACAGACACACAGACACACCGACGCACAGACACACCGACGCACAGGCACACAGGCACACAGACACACCGACGCACCGACACACAGACACACCGACGCACCGACACACAGACACACAGACACACCGACGCACAGACACACAGGCACACAGACACACAGACGCACCGGCACACAGACACACACTCACTATGAGGTGTTTATTCCTTTGCCTGTGTTTTTGAAGACAGGAAATTCCAACCGTCTCTCCCTCTGATGTGAGCATCCCTTTCAGACGGGGCACAGCCTGACACCATGGTCAGGAGTTCCGATCCCCCCAATGGCCATTCACAGCTGCTGTCCAGCAGGAGGCCTTTGGCCCATCGTGTCCCTGCAGGCCCTATCGAGCTGTCTTCAGTCTGGCCCTTTCCGGGGGTGGGTGGAGCTGGTGATTGTGAAAACCTGGGGTAAAGACTCACTGGGTCCATTCAGTCCTTTCCCCGTTTGATATATGTGACTCCTAACACTTCACTCAGTGGCTGCAACTGAACTGAGCATGCTCAGTGTGTGGGGAAGGTAATGATTGGCCACACGTTGAGCATTAATGAAGGAATGATAGGCCCCTGGGCCTTCCTCTCTCCGGTAGAAACTGAGGCTGGCTCCAGAGGAACCAGCAACATGGCACTGCCCAGGCCACCAGGAGGCGATGGGTGCCCAGTGCAGCACTGAGGGAGTGCCACACTGCCAGAGAAGCAGTTGTTAAACCCTCTCGATCTATCACCCCCTCAGAACTGGGCAGAAAAGACACCCCACTGGAAGAAGACAGAAAGGTGTTACCCTGGGAATCCTGGTCAACATCTATTCCTCAGGCAGAATCCCTGAACCTGCTGGTTTCTGCATTGCTGGCTGTGGGATCTTGCTGTTCACCACAACAGCTTGTTCGTTCTCTACTCCCCCCCCCCCCCCAACTCCCCACCGAGTCTGCACCCTGTCCCCACCATGACTACGGTCACTAAATTTTTATTAAAAATGCACTTTTGTCAAGCTGTGAGTAGACATCCCGAAAAGGTGCTACAGGAATGCAAGTTCAGGAGGGAGGAGGTTAGTGACGGGCCACGAGGGGAGATGGGAGAACCCCGGGGGGGAGCAGGGAGGGATGTGGAAGGGGGTCTGGGGGCACGGCCGTGCTCTCTCTGAGGCTGTACCTGAGGCTTTGTAGAGTTCCTTCAGCGTCCCCTGCGGCTGCTCGATCTGGTGAACGGTCAGATCCACTGTGCCACCACCACAGTCCGCCACAATATACCGGTCCCCTGGAGACACCATGGAGACAGAGAGACAGAGAGAGAGAGAGGCTGGTCAGGGCTGCTGGACACAACACAGCAGTTAGCAATCTGCTAAACACCGAGACAGAGAGAGAGAGAGTCATAGCCCCATACAGCACAGAAACAGAGCCTTCTGTTCAACTCGTCCATGCTGACCAGTTATCCGATATTAAACCAGTCCCATTTGCCAGCACATGGCCCATATCCCTCTGGATGATGAGAGAAATTGAGGGTTTGGTTAAGAAAAAGAAGGAAGTATATGTCAGGTATAGACAGGATAGATCGAGTGAATCCTTAGAGTATAAAGGCAGTAGGAGTATACTTAAGAGGGAAATCAGGAGGGCAAAAATGGGACATGAGATAGCTTTGGCAAATAGAATTAAGGAGAATCCAAAGGGTTTTTACAAATATATTAAGGACAAAAGGGTAACTAGGGAGAGAATAGGGCCCCTCAAAGATCAGCATGGCAGCCTTTGTGTGGAGCCACAGAAAATGGGGGAGATACTAAATGAATATTTTGCATCAGTATTTACTGTGGAGAAGGATATGGAAGATATAGACTGTAGGGAAATAGATGGTGACATCTTGCAAAATGTCCAGATTACAGAGGAGGAAGTGCTGGATGTCTTGAAACGGTTAAAGGTGGATAAGTCCCCAGGACCTGATCAGGTGTACCCGAGAACTCTGTGGGAAGCTAGAGAAGTGATTGCTGGGCCTCTTGCTGAGATATTTGTATCATCGATAGTCACAGGTGAGGTGCCAGAAGACTGGAGGTTGGCAAACGTGGTGCCACTGTTTAAGAAGGGCGGTAAGGACAAGCCAGGGAACTATTGACCAGTGAGCCTGACCTCAGTGGTGGGCAAGTTGTTGGAGGAAATCCTGAGGGACAGGGTGTACTGATTAGGGATAGTCAACATGACTTTGTGAGTGGGAAATCATGTCTCACAAACTTGATTGAGTTTTTTGAAGAAGTAACAAAGAGAATCAATGAGGGCAGAGCAGTAGATGTGATCTATATGGACTTCAGTAAGGCATTCGACAAGGTTCCCCATGGGAGACTGATTAGCAAGGTTAGATCTCATGGAATACAGGGAGAACCAGCCATTTGGATACAGAACTGGCTCAAAGGTAGAAGACAGAGGGTGGTGGTGGAGGGTTGTTTTTCAGACTGGAGGCCTGTGACCAGTGGAGTGCCACAAGGATCGATGCTGGGTCCTCTACTTTTTGTCATTTATAGAAATGATTTGGATGTGAGCCTAAGAGGTACAGTTAGTAAGTTTGCAGATGACACCAAAATTGGAGGTGTAGTGAACAGCGAAGAGGGTTACCTCAGATTATAACAGGATCTGGACCAGATGGGCCAATGGGCTGAGATGTGGCAGATGGAGTTTAATTCAGATAAATGCGAGGTGCTGCATTTTGGGAAAGCAGATCAGAACAGGATTTATACACTTAATGGTAAGGTCCTAGGGAGTGTTGCTGAACAAAGAGACCTTGGAGTGCAGATTCATAGCTCCTTGAAAGTGGAGTCGCAGGTAGATAGGATAGTGAAGAAGGCGTTTGGTATGCTTTCCTTTATTGGTCAGAGTATTGGGAACAGGAGTTGGGAGGTCATGTTGCGGCTGTACAGGACATTGGTTAGGCCACTGTTGGGATATTGCGTGCAATTCTGGTCTCCTTCCTATCGGAAAGATGTTGTGAAAGGTGGCAAAAGTGAGGACTGCAGATGCTGGAAACGAGAGTCTAGATCAGAGTGGTGCTGGAAAAGCACAGCAAGTCAGGTAGCATCTGAGGAGTAGGAAAATCAATGTTTTGGGCAAAAGCCCTTCATCAAAAGCCCTGATGAAGGGCTTCTGCCCGAAACATCAATTTCCCTGCTCCTCAGATGCTGCCTGACTTGCTGTGCTTTTCCAGCACCACTCTGATCTAGACTCTGTTATGAAACTTGAAAGGGTTCGGAAAAGATTTACAAGGATGTTGCCAGGGTTGGAGGATCTGAGCTATAGGGAGAGGCTGAACAGCCTGGGGCTGTTTTCCCTGGAGCGTCGGAGGCTGAGGGGTGACCTTATAGAGGTTTACAAAATTATGAGGGGCTTGGATAGGGTTAATAGACAAATTCTTTTGCTTGGGATGGGGGAATCCAGAACTAAAGGTTTAGGTTGAGAGGGGAAAGATTTAAAAGGGACCTGAGGGGCAACGTTTTCACACAGAGGGTGGTACGTGTATGGAATGAGCTGCCAGAGGATGTGGTGGAGGCTGGTACAATTACAACATTTAAAAGGCATCTGGATGGGTATATGAATAGGAAGGGTTTGGAGGGATATGGGCCGGGTGCTGGCAGGTGGGATGAGATTAGGTTGGGATATCTACAGGCATGGACGGGTTGGACCAAGGGTCTGTTTTCGTGCTGTGCAGAGGAACCTCAATTATCTGAAGGTCATGGATGGGGAATATTTTGTTCAGTTAATTGGATTCCAGATAATCGAGATTCCTCTGTAAATCTCCATGACGCTGTAAACCCTCTCTATAATAAGAGAGAGAGGGAGAGAAGCAGGATTCAGAGAGAGAGAGAAACAGAGTTCACAGAGAGAGAGACAAATAGGGTTCACACAGAGAAAAATAGAGAGAGAGAGAGAAACAGAGTTCACTGAGAGAGAGAGAGGTGTTCACTGAGGGAGAGAGGGAGAGAGAGAGAGAAGTGTTCACTGAGGGAGAGAGAGAGAGAGAGAGAGAGAGAGACAGGGAGAGAGAGAAGTGTTCACTGAGGGAGAGAGAGAGAGAGAGAGACAGGGAGAGAGAGAAGTGTTCACTGAGGGAGAGAGGGAGAGAGAGAGAGAGAGGTGTTCACTGAGGGAGAGAGGGATAGAGAGACAGAGAGAGAGAGAAGTGTTCATTGAGGGAGAGAGGGAGAGAGAGAGAGAAGTGTTCACTGAGGGAGAGAGGGAGAGAGAGAGAGAGAGAAGTGTTCACTGAGGGAGAGAGAGGGAGAGAGAGAAGTGTTCACTGAGGGAGAGAGGGAGAGAGAGAGAGAGAGAAGTGTTCACTGAGGGAGAGAGGGAGAGAGAAAGAGGGAGAGAGAGAGAAGTGTTCACTGAGGGAGAGAGGGAGAGAGAGAGAGAGAAGTGTTCACTGAGGGAGAGAGGGAGAGAGAGAGAGGGAGAGAGAGAGGTGTTCACTGAGGGAGAGAGAGGGAGACAGAGAGAGAGAGAAGTGTTCACTGAGGGAGAGAGAGGGAGAGAGAGAAGTGTTCACTGAGGGAGAGAGGGAGAGAGAGAGAGAGAAGTGTTCACTGAGGGAGAGAGGGAGAGAGAAAGAGGGAGAGAGAGAGAGAAGTGTTCACTGAGGGAGAGAGGGAGAGAGAGAGAGAGAGAAGTGTTCATTGAGGGAGAGAGGGAGAGAGAGAGAGGGAGAGAGAGAGGTGTTCACTGAGGGAGAGAGAGGGAGACAGAGAGAGAGAGAGAAGTGTTCACTGAGGGAGAGAGGGAGAGAGAGACAGAGAGAGAGAGAAGTGTTCACTGAGGGAGAGAGGGAGAGAGAGAGAGAGAGAAGTGTTCACTGAGGGAGAGAGGGAGAGAGAGAGAGAGAGAGAGAGAAGTGTTCACTGAGGGAGAGAGGGAGAGAGGGAGAGAGAGAGAGAGAAGTGTTCACTGAGGGAGAGAGGGAGAGAGGGAGAGAGAGAGAGAGTGGTCATGAGGAACAGGTACCTGTCTCCATCTCCGCCCACAAATCTCCAACTCCACTTTCCATCAGGAATGTCCGACTGTGTCGGGAACGTCGAAGCTGCTCCCGAGCTGCAAAAGTCCACAAACAATCAAACAATTATCCGGGAGCCAGGTATCCTGCAGCACTGTGTGGAGAGTTTACTGAGGCAGGGACAGTGCATTGACAATACCACGGAGCGAGGAATCCCGAGATTCCCAGGTTCATGTAGGGACACAAGGGATCAGATCATCCCAGGACAGCACAGGGAAATATTCCAAATCCATTAGGATCTGAAATAAAGACCAGGCTAAATGGGGACCATGTGACCACGGTGAAAGCCCCCAGCTGGGTCACTGCTGTCCGACCCAACCAGACCCTCTGACTCCAGACCCAACCGGCAACAAGTAAGGACAGCCATTTAATGCTGGCCCAGCCAACTCACCCGAGAGAGTAAACAAAGTCCTCCAGGACAGGGACAGCACAGGGTTAGATACAGAGTAAAGCTTCCTCTACACTGTCCCCATCAAACACTCCCAGGGCAGGGACAGCACGGGGTTAGATACAGAGTAAAGCTCCCTCTACACTGTCCCCATCAAACACTCCCAGGACAGGGACAGCACGGGGTTAGATACAGAGTAAAGCTCCCTCTACACTGTCCCCATCAAACACTCCCAGGACAGGGACAGCACGGGGTTAGATACAGAGTAAAGCTCTCTCTACACTGTCCCCTTCAAACACTCCCAGCACAGGGACAGCACGGGGTTAGATACAGAGTAAAGCTCTCTCTACACTGTCCCCATCAAACACTCCCAGGACAGGGACAGCACAGGGTTAGATACAGAGTAAAGCTTCCTCTACACTGTCCCCATCAAACACTCCCAGGACAGGGACAGCACGGGGTTAGATACAGAGTAAAGCTCCCTCTACACTGTCCCCATCAAACACTCCCAGGACAGGGACAGCACGGGGTTAGATACAGAGTAAAGCTCCCTCTACACTGTCCCCATCAAACACTCCCAGAACAGGGACAGCACGGGGTTAGATACAGAGTAAAGCTCCCTCTACACTGTCCCCATCAAACACTCCCAGAACAGGGACAGCACAGGGTTAGATACAGAGTAAAGCTCCCTCTACACTGTCCCCATCAAACACTCCCAGGACAGGGACAGCACAGGGTTAGATACAGAGTAAAGCTCTCTCTACACTGTCCCCATCAAACACTCCCAGGACAGGGACAGCACGGGGTTAGATACAGAGTAAAGCTCTCTCTACACTGTCCCCATCAAACACTCCCAGGACAGGGACAGCACAGGGTTAGATACAGAGTAAAGCTTCCTCTACACTGTCCCCATCAAACACTCCCAGGACAGGGACAGCATGGGGGTTAGATGCAGAGTAAAGCTCCCTCTACACTGTCCCCATCAAACACGCCCAGGACAGGGACAGCACAGGGTTAGATACAGAGTAAAGCTCTCTCTACACTGTCCCCATCAAACACTCCCAGGACAGGGACAGCACGGGGTTAGATACAGAGTAAAGCTCCCTCTACACTGTCCCCATCAAACACTCCCAGGACAGGACAGCAAGGGATGGTGACAGTGTGGGAGTGAGGGGTGGGGGGAGGCGGGTGTGACTGTGTGTGTGTGTGTGTGTGTGTGTGGGGGGGGGAGGGGGTCAGTGTGACAGTGTGTGTGTGTTGGGGGGTCAGTGTGACAGTGTGCGGGGGGATCAGTGTGACTGTGTAGGGGGGGATCAGTGTGACAGTGTGTGGGGGGATCAGTGTGACAGTGTGTGGGGGGGTCAGTGTGACGGTGTGTGTGGGGGGGTCAGTGTGACGATGTGTGTGGGGGGGTCAGTGTGACAGTGTGTGGGGGGGGTTCAGTGTGACTGTGTGTGTGGGGGGGTCAGTGTGACAGTGTGTGGGGGGGTCAGTGTGACAGTGTGTGGGGGGCATCAGTGTGACAGTGTGCAGGGGGGCCAGTGTGACTGTGTGTGTGTTGGGGGGTCAGTGTGACAGTGTGTGTTCGGGGGGGTCAGTGTGACACTGTGTGTGTGTGTTGGGGGGTCAGTGTGACAGTGTGCGGGGGGATCAGTGTGACTGTGTGCGGGGGGGGGTCAGTGTGACAGTGTGTGTGGGGGGTCAGTGTGACAGTGTGTGGGGGGGGTCAGTGTGACTGTGTGTGGGGGGGG